>NW_026988629.1:0-228080 GCF_030222135.1 Aotus nancymaae | reverse complement strand
AGTCCCAAAACAGGCGTTTTCAGCCCAATACCGGCATATGGAAGAAACAGCAGTAAGCACAGGGAAATATCTGCTTCTAAATCCAAAACGCAGCTATCTAACAGAACGGTTGTCAATGTGTGCACTCAACTTCCAGAGTTAAACCCGTGTGTGGATTCAGCAGTCTGCAAACACTTTCTCTGCAGAGTCCCAAAACAGGCGTTTTCAGCCCATTACCGGCATATGGAAGAAACAGCAGTAAGCACAGGGAAATATCTGCTTCTAAATCCAAAACGCAGCTATCTAACAGAACGGTTGTCAATGTGTGCACTCAACTTCCAGAGTTAAACCCGTGTGTGGATTCAGCAGTCTGCAAACAATGTCTCTGCAGAGTCCCAAAACAGGCGTTTTCAGCCCATTACCGGCATATGGAAGAAACGGCAGTAAGCACAGGGAAATATCTGCTTCTAAATCCAAAACGCAGCTATCTAACAGAACGGTTGTCAATGTGTGCACTCAACTTCCAGAGTTAAACCCGTGTGTGGATTCAGCAGTCTGCAAACACTTTCTCTGCAGAGTCCCAAAACAGGCGTTTTCAGCCCATTACCGGCATATGGAAGAAACGGCTGTAAGCCCAGGGAAATATCTGCTTCTAAATCCAAAACGCAGCTATCTAACAGAACGGTTGTCAATGTGTGCACTCATCTTCCAGAGTTAAACCCGTGTGTGGATTCAGCAGTCTGCAGAGACTTTCTCTGCAGAGTCCCAAAACAGGCGTTTTCAGCCCATTACCGGCATATGGAAGAAACAGCAGTAAGCACAGGGAAATATCTGCTTCTAAATCCAAAACGCAGCTATCTAACAGAACGGTTGTCAATGTGTGCACTCAACTTCCAGAGTTAAACCCGTGTGTGGATTCAGCAGTCTGCAGAGACTTTCTCTGCAGAGTCCCAAAACAGGCGTTTTCAGCCCATTACCGGCATATGGAAGAAACAGCAGTAAGCACAGGGAAATATCTGCTTCTAAATCCAAAACGCAGCTATCTAACAGAACGGTTGTCAATGTGTGCACTCAACTTCCAGAGTTAAACCCGTATGTGGATTCAGCAGTCTGCAAACACTTTCTCTGCAGAGTCCCAAAACAGGCGTTTTCAGCCCATTACCGGCATATGGAAGGAACAGCAGTAAGCACAGGGAAATATCTGCTTCTAAATCCAAAACGCAGCTATCTAACAGAACGGTTGTCAATGTGTGCACTCAACTTCCAGAGTTAAACCCGTGTGTGGATTCAGCAGTCTGCAGAGACTTTCTCTGCAGAGTCCCAAAACAGGCGTTTTCAGCCCATTACCGGCATATGGAAGAAACAGCAGTAAGCACAGGGAAATATCTGCTTCTAAATCCAAAACGCAGCTATCTAACAGAACGGTTGTCAATGTGTGCACTCAACTTCCAGAGTTAAACCCGTGTGTGGATTCAGCAGTCTGCAAACACTTTCTGTGCAGAGTCTGAAAGCAGGCCTTTCCGGCCCGGTACCGGCATATAGAAGAAAGAGCATTAAGACTGCGTCTAAAACTCAGAAGAAACGTTTCTTTCAACCTGCTCGGCCGTGTGTTCTTTGACCTAAGGGAGTTTAATCTATGTTTAGATTCAGCGAGATAGAAACACGTTTATTCTAGGAGCTGTCTTTGGATATTCCGGAATGAATGGGAGTATATGCTGTAAAGAGAAATATCTGTTTCTAAAACCAAAATGGATCTATCTAGCAGAGTGGTTGTGAATGTGTGCCTTTGGCTTAAAGAGGTAAACTGCTCTTCTCATGCAGCTCTTTAGAAACCCTTTATATGCAAATTCTCATACAGGCCTTTCCAGCAAAACACCAGCCTAAAGGAAATGCAGTAAGACTGCATCTTTAACATGGACGAAACTGTTTTCAAACTGCTCTGCTGTGTGTTCATTCATATAAGAGACTTGAATATATGTTCAGATTCAGCTAGTTAGCAACACGTTTCTTCCAGGAGCTGTGTTTGCCTATTCCAGAGTATACTGGAGTATAAGATGTAAAGACAAATGTCTCGTTCCAAAAGAAAAACGGATGATCTAATGGAATGGTTGTCAATGTGTGCATTCAACTTACTGAGCTAAACTGCTGTTTGTATGCAGCAGTTTAGAAAACATTTCTGTGTAGATTCTCAAATAGACATTTCCAGCAAAATACCGGCCTATAAGAAATAGCAGTAAGACTGCGTCTAAAACTCAGAGGGAACGTTTCTTTCAAACTGCTCTGCAGTGTGTTCGTTCACCAAAGGTCGTTGAATCTATGTTTGGATTCAGCGAGTTTGAAACACGTTTATTCTAGGAGCTGCATTTCGATATTCCAGAGTGTATGGGAGTAAATGCTGTAAAGAGAAATATCTGTTTCTAAAACCAAAACGGAGCTATCTAACAGAATGGTTGTGAATGTGTGCATTCAACTTAAAGGGTTAATCTGCTCTTCTTAGGCAGCAGTTTAGAAACCCTTTATATGCAAATTCTAAAATCAACATTTGCAGCAAAACACCAGCCTAAAAGAAGTAGCAGTAAGACTGCATCTATAACATAGAAGAAACGTTTTCTTCAAAATGCTCTGCTCTGTGTTCATTCAACTAAGAGTCTTGAGTATATGTTCAGATTCAGCGAGTAAGAAACACGTTTCTTCCAGGAGCTGCATTTGCATATTCCAGAGTGTACTGGAGTATAAGGTTTAAAGTGAAATATCTGGTTCTAAAACAAACACGGAGCCATCTAACAGAATGGTTGTCACTGTGTGCATTCAGCTTATTGAGATAAACTGTTGTTTCTATGCAGCAGTTTAGAAAAGATTTTTGTGCAGATTCTAAAACAGACATTCCCAGCAAAATACTGGCCTCTTTGGAATAGCAATAAGACTGCGTCTAAAACTCAAATAAAACGTTTGTTTCAAACTGCTGTGCTGTGTGTTCGTTCACCTAAGGGAGTTGAATCTATGTTTAGATTCAGCGACTTAGAAACACGTCTATTCTGGGAGCTGCGTTTGCCTATTCCAGAATGAATGGGAGTATATGCTGTAACTAGAAAGACAGGCTTCTAAAACCAAAACGGAGCTAGCTAACAGAATGATTGTGAATGAGGGCATTCAACTTAACGAATTAAACTGCTCCACTTATGCAGCAGTTTACAAACCATTTGTATGGAAATTCTAAAACCAACATTTCCAGGAAAACACCAGCCTAAAAGCAATAGCAGTAACAGTGCATCTATAACATGGAAGAAATGTTTTTTTCAAACTCCTCTGCTGCGTGTTCATTCACCTAAGAGACTTCAATATATGCTCAGATTCAGCGAGTTACAAACACGTTTCTTCCAGGAGCTGCGTTTGCATATATCAGAGTGTACTGGGGTACAAGATGTAAAGGGAAATATCTGATTATACGTAGAAACCCGTTTCTTTTAGGAGCTGCGTTTGGATATTCCAGAGTGAATGAGAGTATATGCTGTAAAGAGAAATAACTTCTTCTAAAACCAAAAGGCAGCTATGTAACTGAATGGTTGTCAATGCGTGCATTCACCTTCCAGAGATGAACTCGTGTGTGGATTCAGCAGTCTGCAAACACTTTCTGTGCAGAGTCCCAAAACAGGCGTTTTCAGCCCAATACCGGCATATGGAAGAAACAGCAGTAAGCACAGGGAAATATCTGCTTCTAAATCCAAAACGCAGCTATCTAACAGAACGGTTGTCAATGTGTGCACTCAACTTCCAGAGTTAAACCCGTGTGTGGATTCAGCAGTCTGCAAACACTTTCTCTGCAGAGTCCCAAAACAGGCGTTTTCAGCCCATTACCGGCATATGGAAGAAACAGCAGTAAGCACAGGGAAATATCTGCTTCTAAATCCAAAACGCAGCTATCTAACAGAACGGTTGTCAATGTGTGCACTCAACTTCCAGAGTTAAACCCGTGTGTGGATTCAGCAGTCTGCAGAGACTTTCTCTGCAGAGTCCCAAAACAAGCGTTTTCAGCCCATTACCGGCATATGGAAGAAACAGCAGTAAGCACAGGGAAATATCTGCTTCTAAATCCAAAACGCAGCTATCTAACAGAACGGTTGTCAACGTGTGCACTCAACTTCCAGAGTTAAACCCGTGTGTGGATTCAGCAGTCTGCAGAGACTTTCTCTGCAGAGTCCCAAAACAGGCGTTTTCAGCCCATTACCGGCATATGGATGAAACAGCAGTAAGCACAGGGAAATATCTGCTTCTAAATCCAAAACGCAGCTATCTAACAGAACGGTTGTCAATGTGTGCACTCAACTTCCAGAGTTAAACCCGTGTGTGGATTCAGCAGTCTGCAGAGACTTTCTCTGCAGAGTCCCAAAACAGGCGTTTTCAGCCCATTACCGGCATATGGAAGAAACAGCAGTAAGCACAGGGAAATATCTGCTTCTAAATCCAAAACGCAGCTATCTAACAGAACGGTTGTCAATGTGTGCACTCAACTTCCAGAGTTAAACCCGTGTGTGGATTCAGCAGTCTGCAAACACTTTCTCTGCAGAGTCCCAAAACAGGCGTTTTCAACCCATTACCGGCATATGGAAGAAACAGCAGTAAGCACAGGGAAATATCTGCTTCTAAATCCAAAACGCAGCTATCTAACAGAACGGTTGTCAATGTGTGCACTCAACTTCCAGAGTTAAACCCGTGTGTGGATTCAGCAGTCTGCAGAGACTTTCTCTGCAGAGTCCCAAAACAGGTGTTTTCAGCCCATTACCGGCATATGGAAGAAACAGCACTAAGCACAGGGAAATATCTGCTTCTAAATCCAAAACGCAGCTATCTAACAGAACGGTTGTCAATGTGTGCACTCAACTTCCAGAGTTAATCCCGTGTGTGGATTCAGCAGTCTGCAAACACTTTCTCTGCAGAGTCCCAAAACAGGCGTTTTCAGCCCATTACCGGCATATGGAAGAAACAGCAGTAAGCCCAGGGAAATATCTGCTTCTAAATCCACAACGCAGCTATCTAACAGAACGGTTGTCAATGTGTGCACTCAACTTCCAGAGTTAAACCCGTGTGGGGATTCAGCAGTCTGCAGAGACTTTCTCTGCAGAGTCCCAAAACAGGCGTTTTCAGCCCATTACCGGCATATGGAAGAAACAGCAGTAAGCACAGGGAAATATCTGCTTCTAAATCCAAAACGCAGCTATCTAACAGAACGGTTGTCAATGTGTGCACTCAACTTCCAGAGTTAAACCCGTGTGTGGATTCAGCAGTCTGCAAACACTTTCTCTGCAGAGTCCCAAAACAGGCGTTTTCAGCCCATTACCGGCATATTGAAGAAACAGCAGTAATCACAGGGAAATATCTGCTTCTAAATCCAAAACGCAGCTATCTAACAGAACGGTTGTCAATGTGTGCACTCAACTTCCAGAGTTAAACCCGTTTGTGGATTCAGCAGTCTGCAAACACTTTCTCTGCAGAGTCCCAAAACAGGCGTTTTCAGCCCATTACCGGCATATGGAAGAAACGGCAGTAAGCACAGGGAAATATCTGCTTCTAAATCCAAAACGCAGCTATCTAACAGAACGGTTGTCAATGTGTGCACTCAACTTCCAGAGTTAAACCCGTGTGTGGATTCAGCAGTCTGCAAACACTTTCTCTGCAGAGTCCCCAAACAGGCGTTTTCAGCCCATTACCGGCATATGGAAGAAACAGCAGTAAGCACAGGGAAATATCTGCTTCTAAATCCACAACGCAGCTATCTAACAGAACGGTTGTCAATGTGTGCACTAAACTTCCAGAGTTAAACCCGTGTGTGGATTCAGCAGTCTGCAAACACTTTCTCTGCAGAGTCCCAAAACAGTCGTTTTCAGCCCTTTACCAGCATATGGAAGAAACAGCAGTAAGCACAGGGAAATATCTGCTTCTAAATCCAAAACGCAGCTATCTAACAGAACGGTTGTCAATGTGTGCACTCAACTTCCAGAGTTAAACCCGTGTGTGGATTCAGCAGTCTGCAAACACTTTCTCTGCAGAGTCCCCAAACAGGGGTTTTCAGCCCATTACCGGCATATGGAAGAAACAGCAGTAAGCACAGGGAAATATCTGCTTCTAAATCCAAAACGCAGGTATCTAACAGAACGGTTGTCAATGTGTGCACTCAACTTCCAGAGTTAAACCCGTGTGTGGATTCAGCAGTCTGCAAACACTTTCTCTGCAGAGTCCCAAAAGAGGCGTTTTCAGCCCATTACCGGCATATGGAAGAAACAGCAGTAAGCCCAGGGAAATATCTGCTTCTAAATCCAAAACGCAGCTATCTAACAGAACGGTTGTCAATGTGTGCACTCAACTTCCAGAGTTAAACCCGTGTGTGGATTCAGCAGTCTGCAAACACTTTCTCTGCAGAGTCCCAAAACAGGTGTTTTCAGCCCATTACCGGCATATGGAAGAAACAGCAGTAAGCACAGGGAAATATCTGCTTCTAAATCCAAAACGCAGCTATCTAACAGAACGGTTGTCAATGTGTGCACTCAACTTCCAGAGATAAACCCGTGTGTGGATTCAGCAGTCTGCAAACACTTTCTCTGCAGAGTCCCCAAACAGGCGTTTTCAGCCCATTACCGGCATATGGAAGAAACAGCAGTAAGCACAGGAAAATATCTGTTTCTAAATCCAAAACGCAGCTATCTAACAGAACGGTTGTCAATGTGTGCACTCAACTTCCAGAGTTAAACCCGTGTGTGGATTCAGCAGTCTGCAAACACTTTCTCTGCAGAGTCCCCAAACAGGCGTTTTCAGCCCATTACCGGCATATGGAAGAAACAGCAGTAAGCCCAGGGAAATATCTGCTTCTAAATCCAAAACGCAGCTATCTAACAGAACGGTTGTCAATGTGTGCACTCAACTTCCAGAGTTAAACCCGTGTGTGGATTCAGCAGTCTGCAAACACTTTCTTTGCAGAGTCTCAAAACAGGCCTTTCCGGCCCAGTACCGGCATATATAAGAAAGAGTATTAAGACTGCGTCTAAAACTCAGAAGAAACGTTTCTTTCAAACTGCTCGGCCTTGTGTTCTTTGGCCTAAGGGAGTTGATTCTATGTTTAGATTCAGCGAGATAGAAACACGTTTATTCTAGGAGCTGTCTTTGGATATTCCAGATTGAATGGGAGTATATGCTGTAAAGAGAAATATCTGTTTCTAAAACCAAAATGGATCTATCTAGCAGAGTGGTTGTGAATGTGTGCCTTCGGCTTAAAGAGGTAAACTGCTCTTCTCATGCAGCACTTTAGAAACCCTTTATATGCAAATACAGACCTTTCCAGCAAAACACCAGCCTATAGGAAATAGCAGTAAGACTGCATCTTTAACATGGAAGAAACTGTTTTCAAACTGCTCTGCTGTGTGTTCATTCATATAAGAGACTTGAATATATGTTCAGATTCAGCTAGTTAGCAACACGTTTCTTCCAGGAGCTGTGTTTGCCTATTCCAGTGTATACTGGAGTATAAGATGTAAAGACAAATGTCTCGTTCCAAAAGAAAAACGGATGATCTAATGGAATGGTTGTCAATGTGTGCATTCAACTTACTGAGCTAAACTGCTGTTTGTATGCAGCAGTTTAGAAAACATTTCTGTGTAGATTCTCAAACAGACATTTCCAGCAAAATACCGGCCTATAAGAAATAGCAGTAAGACTGCGTCTAAAACTCAGAGGGAACGTTTCTTTCAAACTGCTCTGCAGTGTGTTCGTTCACCAAAGGTCGTTGAATCTATGTTTGGATTCAGCGAGTTTGAAACACGTTTATTCTAGGAGCTGCATTTCGATATTCCAGAGTGTATGGGAGTAAATGCTGTAAAGAGAAATATCTGTTTCTAAAACCAAAACGGAGCTATCTAACAGAATGGTTGTGAATGTGTGCATTCAACTTAAAGGGTTAATCTGCTCTTCTTAGGCAGCAGTTTAGAAACCCTTTATATGCAAATTCTAAAATCAACATTTGCAGCAAAACACCAGCCTAAAAGAAGTAGCAGTAAGACTGCATCTATAACATAGAAGAAACGTTTTCTTCAAAATGCTCTGCTCTGTGTTCATTCACCTAAGAGTCTTGAGTATATATTCAGATTCAGCGAGTAAGAAACACGTTTCTTCCAGGAGCTGCATTTGCATATTCCAGAGTGTACTGGAGTATAAGGTTTAAAGTGAAATATCTGGTTCTAAAACAAACACGGAGCCATCTAACAGAATGGTTGTCACTGTGTGCATTCAGCTTATTGAGATAAACTGTTGTTTCTATGCAGCAGTTTAGAAAAGATTTTTGTGCAGATTCTAAAACAGACATTCCCAGCAAAATACTGGCCTCTTTGGAATAGCAATAAGACTGCGTCTAAAACTCAAATAAAACGTTTGTTTCAAACTGCTGTGCTGTGTGTTCGTTCACCTAAGGGAGTTGAATCTATGTTTAGATTCAGCGACTTAGAAACACGTCTATTCTGGGAGCTGCGTTTGCCTATTCCAGAATGAATGGGAGTATATGCTGTAACTAGAAACACAGGCTTCTAAAACCAAAACGGAGCTAGCTAACAGAATGATTGTGAATGAGGGCATTCAACTTAACGAATTAAACTGCTCCACTTAAGCAGCAGTTTACAAACCATTTATATGGAAATTCTAAAACCAACATATCCAGGAAAACACCAGCCTAAAAGCAATAGCAGTTAACAGTGCATCTATAACATGGAAGAAATGTTTTTTTCAAACTCCTCTGCTGTGTGTTCATTCACCTAAGAGACTTCAATATATGCACAGATTCAGCGAGTTACAAACACGTTTCTTCCAGGAGCTGCGTATGGATATATCAGAGTGTACTAGGGTACAAGATGTAAAGAGAAATATCTGATTATACTTAGAAACCCGTTTCTTTTAGGAGCTGCGTTTGGATATTCCAGAGTGAATGATAGTATACGCTGTAAAGAGAAATAACTGCTTCTAAAACCAAAAGGCATCTATCTAACTGAATGGTTGTCAATGCGTGCACTCAACTTCCAGAGATAAACCCGAGTGTGGATTCAGCAGTCTGCAAACACTTTCTCTGCAGAGTCCCAAAACAGGCGTTTTCAGCCCATTACCGGCATATGGAAGAAACAGCAGTAAGCACAGGGAAATATCTGCTTCTAAATCCAAAACGCAGCTATCTAACAGAACGGTTGTCAATGTGTGCACTCAACTTCCAGAGTTAAACCCGTGTGTGGATTCAGCAGTCTGCAAACACTTTCTCTGCAGAGTCCCAAAACAGGCGTTTTCAGCCCATTACCGGCATATGGAAGAAACAGCAGTAAGCACAGGGAAATATCTGCTTCTAAATCCAAAACGCAGCTATCTAACAGAACGGTTGTCAATGTGTGCACTCAACTTCCAGAGTTAAACCCGTGTGTGGATTCAGCAGTCTGCAAACAATGTCTCTGCAGAGTCCCAAAACAGGCGTTTTCAGCCCATTACCGGCATATGGAAGAAACGGCAGTAAGCACAGGGAAATATCTGCTTCTAAATCCAAAACGCAGCTATCTAACAGAACGGTTGTCAATGTGTGCACTCAACTTCCAGAGTTAAACCCGTGTGTGGATTCAGCAGTCTGCAAACACTTTCTCTGCAGAGTCTCAAAACAGGCGTTTTCAGTCCATTACCGGCATATGGAAGAAACAGCAGTAAGCACAGGGAAATATCTGCTTCTAAATCCAAAACGCAGCTATCTAACAGAACGGTTGTCAATGTGTGCACTCAACTTCCAGAGTTAAACCCGTGTGTGGATTCAGCAGTCTGCAGAGACTTTCTCTGCAGAGTCCCAAAACAGGCGTTTTCAGTCCATTACCGGCATATGGAAGAAACAGCAGTAAGCACAGGGAAATATCTGCTTCTAAATCCAAAACGCAGCTATCTAACAGAACGGTTGTCAATGTGTGCACTCAACTTCCAGAGTTAAACCCGTGTGTGGATTCAGCAGTCTGCAGAGACTTTCTCTGCAGAGTCCCAAAACAGGCGTTTTCAGCCCATTACCGGCATATGGAAGAAACAGCAGTAAGCACAGGGAAATATCTGCTTCTAAATCCAAAACGCAGCTATCTATCAGAACGGTTGTCAATGTGTGCACTCAACTTCCAGAGTTAAACCCGTGTGTGGATTCAGCAGTCTGCAGAGACTTTCTCTGCAGAGTCCCAAAACAGGCGTTTTCAGCCCATTACCGGCATATGGAAGAAACAGCAGTAAGCACAGGGAAATATCTGCTTCTAAATCCAAAACGCAGCTATCTAACAGAACGGTTGTCAATGTGTGCACTCAACTTCCAGAGTTAAACCCGTGTGTGGATTCAGCAGTCTGCAGAGACTTTCTCTGCAGAGTCCCAAAACAGGCGTTTTCAGCCCATTACCGGCATATGGAAGAAACAGCAGTAAGCACAGGGAAATATCTGCTTCTAAATCCAAAACGCAGCTATCTAACACAACGGTTGTCAATGTGTGCACTCAACTTCCAGAGTTAAACCCGTGTGTGGATTCAGCAGTCTGCAGAGACTTTCTCTGCAGAGTCCCAAAACAGGCGTTTTCAGCCCATTACCGGCATATGGAAGAAACAGCAGTAAGCACAGGGAAATATCTGCTTCTAAATCCAAAACGCAGCTATCTATCAGAACGGTTGTCAATGTGTGCACTCAACTTCCAGAGTTAAACCCGTGTGTGGATTCAGCAGTCTGCAGAGACTTTCTCTGCAGAGTCCCAAAACAGGCGTTTTCAGCCCATTACCGGCATATGGAAGAAACAGCAGTAAGCACAGGGAAATATCTGCTTCTAAATCCAAAACGCAGCTATCTAACACAACGGTTGTCAATGTGTGCACTCAACTTCCAGAGTTAAACCCGTGTGTGGATTCAGCAGTCTGCAGAGACTTTCTCTGCAGAGTCCCAAAACAGGCGTTTTCAGCCCATTACCGGCATATGGAAGAAACAGCAGTAAGCACAGGGAAATATCTGCTTCTAAATCCAAAACGCAGCTATCTAACAGAACGGTTGTCAAAGTGTGCACTCAACTTCCAGAGTTAAACCCGTGTGTGGATTCAGCAGTCTGCAGAGACTTTCTCTGCAGAGTCCCAAAACAGGCGTTTTCAGCCCATTACCGGCATATGGAAGAAACAGCAGTAAGCACAGGGAAATATCTGCTTCTAAATCCAAAACGCAGCTATCTAACACAACGGTTGTCAATGTGTGCACTCAACTTCCAGAGTTAAACCCGTGTGTGGATTCAGCAGTCTGCAGAGACTTTCTCTGCAGAGTCCCAAAACAGGCGTTTTCAGCCCATTACCGGCATATGGAAGAAACAGCAGTAAGCACAGGGAAATATCTGCTTCTAAATCCAAAACGCAGCTATCTAACACAACGGTTGTCAATGTGTGCACTCAACTTCCAGAGTTAAACCCGTGTGTGGATTCAGCAGTCTGCAGAGACTTTCTCTGCAGAGTCCCAAAACAGGCGTTTTCAGCCCATTACCGGCATATGGAAGAAACAGCAGTAAGCACAGGGAAATATCTGCTTCTAAATCCAAAACGCAGCTATCTAACAGAACGGTTGTCAACGTGTGCACTCAACTTCCAGAGTTAAACCCGTGTGTGGATTCAGCAGTCTGCAGAGACTTTCTCTGCAGAGTCCCAAAACAGGCGTTTTCAGCCCATTACCGGCATATGGAAGAAACAGCAGTAAGCACAGGGAAATATCTGCTTCTAAATCCAAAACGCAGCTATCTAACAGAACGGTTGTCAATGTGTGCACTCAACTTCCAGAGTTAAACCCGTGTGTGGATTCAGCAGTCTGCAGAGACTTTCTCTGCAGAGTCCCAAAACAGGCGTTTTCAGCCCATTACCGGCATATGGAAGAAACAGCAGTAAGCACAGGGAAATATCTGCTTCTAAATCCAAAACGCAGCTATCTAACACAACGGTTGTCAATGTGTGCACTCAACTTCCAGAGTTAAACCCGTGTGTGGATTCAGCAGTCTGCAGAGACTTTCTCTGCAGAGTCCCAAAACAGGCATTTTCAGCCCATTACCGGCATATGGAAGAAACAGCAGTAAGCACAGGGAAATATCTGCTTCTAAATCCAAAACGCAGCTATCTAACAGAACGGTTGTCAACGTGTGCACTCAACTTCCAGAGTTAAACCCGTGTGTGGATTCAGCAGTCTGCAGAGACTTTCTCTGCAGAGTCCCAAAACAGGCGTTTTCAGCCCATTACCGGCATATGGAAGAAACAGCAGTAAGCACAGGGAAATATCTGCTTCTAAATCCAAAACGCAGCTATCTAACACAACGGTTGTCAATGTGTGCACTCAACTTCCAGAGTTAAACCCGTGTGTGGATTCAGCAGTCTGCAGAGACTTTCTCTGCAGAGTCCCAAAACAGGCGTTTTCAGCCCATTACCGGCATATGGAAGAAACAGCAGTAAGCACAGGGAAATATCTGCTTCTAAATCCAAAACG
Organism: Aotus nancymaae; assembly: GCF_030222135.1. NCBI lineage: Eukaryota > Metazoa > Chordata > Mammalia > Primates > Aotidae > Aotus > Aotus nancymaae. Next base: position 215,578 of record NW_026988629.1, on the reverse strand, counting down.
CAGCTATCTAACAGAACGGTTGTCAATGTGTGCACTCAACTTCCAGAGTTAAACCCGTGTGTGGATTCAGCAGTCTGCAGAGACTTTCTCTGCAGAGTCCCAAAACAGGCGTTTTCAGCCCATTACCGGCATATGGAAGAAACAGCAGTAAGCACAGGGAAATATCTGCTTCTAAATCCAAAACGCAGCTATCTAACAGAACGGTTGTCAATGTGTGCACTCAACTTCCAGAGTTAAACCCGTGTGTGGATTCAGCAGTCTGCAAACACTTTCTCTGCAGAGTCCCAAAACAGGCGTTTTCAGCCCATTACCGGCATATGGAAGAAACAGCAGTAAGCACAGGGAAATATCTGCTTCTAAATCCAAAACGCAGCTATCTAACAGAACGGTTGTCAATGTGTGCACTCAACTTCCAGAGTTAAACCCGTGTGTGGATTCAGCAGTCTGCAAACACTTTCTCTGCAGAGTCCCAAAACAGGCGTTTTCAACCCATTACCGGCATATGGAAGAAACAGCAGTAAGCACAGGGAAATATCTGCTTCTAAATCCAAAACGCAGCTATCTAACACAACGGTTGTCAATGTGTGCACTCAACTTCCAGAGTTAAACCCGTGTTTGGATTGGGCAGTCTGCAGAGACTTTCTCTGCAGAGTCCCAAAACAGGCGTTTTCAGCCCATTACCGGCATATGGAAGAAACAGCAGTAAGCACAGGGAAATATCTGCTTCTCAATCCAAAACGCAGCTATCTAACAGAACGGTTGTCAATGTGTGCACTCAACTTCCAGAGTTAAACCCGTGTGTGGATTCAGCAGTCTGCAGAAACTTTCTCTGCAGAGTCCCAAAACAGGCGTTTTCAGCCCATTACCGGCATATGGAAGAAACAGCAGTAAGCACAGGGAAATATCTGCTTCTAAATCCAAAACGCAGCTATCTAACAGAACGGTTGTCAATGTGTGCACTCAACTTCCAGAGTTAAACCCGTGTGTGGATTCAGCAGTCTGCAGAGACTTTCTCTGCAGAGTCCCAAAACAGGCGTTTTCAGCCCATTACCGGCATATGGAAGAAACAGCAGTAAGCACAGGGAAATATCTGCTTCTAAATCCAAAACGCAGCTATCTAACAGAACGGTTGTCAATGTGTGCACTCAACTTCCAGAGTTAAACCCGTGTGTGGATTCAGCAGTCTGCAGAGACTTTCTCTGCAGAGTCCCAAAACAGGCGTTTTCAGCCCATTACCGGCATATGGAAGAAACAGCAGTAAGCACAGGGAAATATCTGCTTCTAAATCCAAAACGCAGCTATCTAACAGAACGGTTGTCAATGTGTGCACTCAACTTCCAGAGTTAAACCCGTGTGTGGATTCAGCAGTCTGCAGAAACTTTCTCTGCAGAGTCCCAAAACAGGCGTTTTCAGCCCATTACCGGCATATGGAAGAAACAGCAGTAAGCACAGGGAAATATCTGCTTCTAAATCCAAAACGCAGCTATCTAACAGAACGGTTGTCAATGTGTGCACTCAACTTCCAGAGTTAAACCCGTGTGTGGATTCAGCAGTCTGCAGAGACTTTCTCTGCAGAGTCCCAAAACAGGCGTTTTCAGCCCATTACCGGCATATGGAAGAAACAGCAGTAAGCACAGGGAAATATCTGCTTCTAAATCCAAAACGCAGCTATCTAACAGAACGGTTGTCAATGTGTGCACTCAACTTCCAGAGTTAAACCCGTGTGTGGATTCAGCAGTCTGCAGAGACTTTCTCTGCAGAGTCCCAAAACAGGCGTTTTCAGCCCATTACCGGCATATGGAAGAAACAGCAGTAAGCACAGGGAAATATCTGCTTCTAAATCCAAAACGCAGCTATCTAACAGAACGGTTGTCAATGTGTGCACTCAACTTCCAGAGTTAAACCCGTGTGTGGATTCAGCAGTCTGCAGAGACTTTCTCTGCAGAGTCCCAAAACAGGCGTTTTCAGCCCATTACCGGCATATGGAAGAAACAGCAGTAAGCCCAGGGAAATATCTGCTTCTAAATCCAAAACGCAGCTATCTAACAGAACGGTTGTCAATGTGTGCACTCAACTTCCAGAGTTAAACCCGTGTGTGGATTCAGCAGTCTGCAGAGACTTTCTCTGCAGAGTCCCAAAACAGGCGTTTTCAGCCCATTACCGGCATATGGAAGAAACAGCAGTAAGCACAGGGAAATATCTGCTTCTAAATCCAAAACGCAGCTATCTAACAGAACGGTTGTCAATGTGTGCACTCAACTTCCAGAGTTAAACCCGTGTGTGGATTCAGCAGTCTGCAGAGACTTTCTCTGCAGAGTCCCAAAACAGGCGTTTTCAGCCCATTACCGGCATATGGAAGAAACAGCAGTAAGCACAGGGAAATATCTGCTTCTAAATCCAAAACGCAGCTATCTAACAGAACGGTTGTCAATGTGTGCACTCAACTTCCAGAGTTAAACCCGTGTGTGGATTCAGCAGTCTGCAGAGACTTTCTCTGCAGAGTCCCAAAACAGGCGTTTTCAGCCCATTACCGGCATATGGAAGAAACAGCATTAAGCACAGGGAAATATCTGCTTCTAAATCCAAAACGCAGCTATCTAACAGAACGGTTGTCAATGTGTGCACTCAACTTCCAGAGTTAAACCCGTGTGTGGATTCAGCAGTCTGCAGAGACTTTCTCTGCAGAGTCCCAAAACAGGCGTTTTCAGCCCATTACCGGCATATGGAAGAAACAGCAGTAAGCACAGGGAAATATCTGCTTCTAAATCCAAAACGCAGCTATCTAACAGAACGGTTGTCAATGTGTGCACTCAACTTCCAGAGTTAAACCCGTGTGTGGATTCAGCAGTCTGCAGAGATTTTCTCTGCAGAGTCCCAAAACAGGCGTTTTCAGCCCATTACCGGCATATGGAAGAAACAGCAGTAAGCACAGGGAAATATCTGCTTCTAAATCCAAAACGCAGCTATCTAACAGAACGGTTGTCAATGTGTGCACTCAACTTCCAGAGTTAAACCCGTGTGTGGATTCAGCAGTCTGCAGAGACTTTCTCTGCAGAGTCCCAAAACAGGCGTTTTCAGCCCATTACCGGCATATGGAAGAAACAGCAGTAAGCACAGGGAAATATCTGCTTCTAAATCCAAAACGCAGCTATCTAACAGAACGGTTGTCAATGTGTGCACTCAACTTCCAGAGTTAAACCCGTGTGTGGATTCAGCAGTCTGCAGAGACTTTCTCTGCAGAGTCCCAAAACAGGCGTTTTCAGCCCATTACCGGCATATGGAAGAAACAGCAGTAAGCACAGGGAAATATCTGCTTCTCAATCCAAAACGCAGCTATCTAACAGAACGGTTGTCAATGTGTGCACTCAACTTCCAGAGTTAAACCCGTGTGTGGATTCAGCAGTCTGCAGAGACTTTCTCTGCAGAGTCCCAAAACAGGCGTTTTCAGCCCATTACCGGCATATGGAAGAAACAGCAGTAAGCACAGGGAAATATCTGCTTCTAAATCCAAAACGCAGCTATCTAACAGAACGGTTGTCAATGTGTGCACTCAACTTCCAGAGTTAAACCCGTGTGTGGATTCAGCAGTCTGCAGAGACTTTCTCTGCAGAGTCCCAAAACAGGCGTTTTCAGCCCATTACCGGCATATGGAAGAAACAGCAGTAAGCACAGGGAAATATCTGCTTCTAAATCCAAAACGCAGCTATCTAACAGAACGGTTGTCAATGTGTGCACTCAACTTCCAGAGTTAAACCCGTGTGTGGATTCAGCAGTCTGCAGAGACTTTCTCTGCAGAGTCCCAAAACAGGCGTTTTCAGCCCATTACCGGCATATGGAAGAAACAGCAGTAAGCACAGGGAAATATCTGCTTCTAAATCCAAAACGCAGCTATCTAACAGAACGGTTGTCAATGTGTGCACTCAACTTCCAGAGTTAAACCCGTGTGTGGATTCAGCAGTCTGCAGAGACTTTCTCTGCAGAGTCCCAAAACAGGCGTTTTCAGCCCATTACCGGCATATGGAAGAAACAGCAGTAAGCACAGGGAAATATCTGCTTCTAAATCCAAAACGCAGCTATCTAACAGAACGGTTGTCAATGTGTGCACTCAACTTCCAGAGTTAAACCCGTGTGTGGATTCAGCAGTCTGCAGAGACTTTCTCTGCAGAGTCCCAAAACAGGCGTTTTCAGCCCATTACCGGCATATGGAAGAAACAGCAGTAAGCCCAGGGAAATATCTGCTTCTAAATCCAAAACGCAGCTATCTAACAGAACGGTTGTCAATGTGTGCACTCAACTTCCAGAGTTAAACCCGTGTGTGGATTCAGCAGTCTGCAGAGACTTTCTCTGCAGAGTCCCAAAACAGGCGTTTTCAGCCCATTACCGGCATATGGAAGAAACAGCAGTAAGCCCAGGGAAATATCTGCTTCTAAATCCAAAACGCAGCTATCTAACAGAACGGTTGTCAATGTGTGAACTCAACTTCCAGAGTTAAACCCGTGTGTGTATTCAGCAGTCTGCAGAGACTTTCTCTGCAGAGTCCCAAAACAGGCGTTTTCAGCCCATTACCGGCATATGGAAGAAACAGCAGTAAGCACAGGGAAATATCTGCTTCTAAATCCAAAACGCAGCTATCTAACAGAACGGTTGTCAATGTGTGCACTCAACTTCCAGAGTTAAACCCGTGTGTGGATTCAGCAGTCTGCAGAGACTTTCTCTGCAGAGTCCCAATACAGGCGTTTTCAGCCCATTACCGGCATATGGAAGGAACAGCAGTAAGCACAGGGAAATATCTGCTTCTAAATCCAAAACGCAGCTATCTAACAGAACGGTTGTCAATGTGTGCACTCAACTTCCAGAGTTAAACCCGTGTGTGGATTCAGCAGTCTGCAGAGACTTTCTCTGCAGAGTCCCAAAACAGGCGTTTTCAGCCCATTACCGGCATATGGAAGAAACAGCAGTAAGCACAGGGAAATATCTGCTTCTAAATCCAAAACGCAGCTATCTAACAGAACGGTTGTCAATGTGTGCACTCAACTTCCAGAGTTAAACCCGTGTGTGGATTCAGCAGTCTGCAAACACTTTCTCTGCAGAGTCCCAAAACAGGCGTTTTCAGCGCAATACCGGCATTTGGAAGAAACGGCAGTAGGCACAGGGAAATATCTGCTTCTAAATCCAAAACGCAGCTATCTAACAGAACGGTTGTCAATGTGTGCACTCAACTTCCAGAGTTAAACCCGTGTGTGGATTCAGCAGTCTGCAAACACTTTCTGTGCAGAGTCTGAAAGTAGGCCTTTCCGGCCCGGTACCGGCATATAGAAGAAAGAGCATTAAGACTGCGTCTAAAACTCAGAAGAAACGTTTCTTTCAACCTGCTCGGCCGTGTGTTCTTTGACCTAAGGGAGTTTAATCTATGTTTAGATTCAGCGAGATAGAAACACGTTTATTCTAGGAGCTGTCTTTGGATATTCCGGAATGAATGGGAGTATATGCTGTAAAGAGAAATATCTGTTTCTAAAACCAAAATGGATCTATCTAGCAGAGTGGTTGTGAATGTGTGCCTTTGGCTTAAAGAGGTAAACTGCTCTTCTCATGCAGCTCTTTAGAAACCCTTTATATGCAAATTCTCATACAGGCCTTTCCAGCAAAACACCAGCCTAAAGGAAATAGCAGTAAGACTGCATCTTTAACATGGACGAAACTGTTTTCAAACTGCTCTGCTGTGTGTTCATTCATATAAGAGACTTGAATATATGTTCAGATTCAGCTAGTTAGCAACACGTTTCTTCCAGGAGCTGTGTTTGCCTATTCCAGAGTATACTGGAGTATAAGATGTAAAGACAAATGTCTCGTTCCAAAAGAAAAACGGATGATCTAATGGAATGGTTGTCAATGTGTGCATTCAACTTACTGAGCTAAACTGCTGTTTGTATGCAGCAGTTTAGAAAACATTTCTGTGTAGATTCTCAAATAGACATTTCCAGCAAAATACCGGCCTATAAGAAATAGCAGTAAGACTGCGTCTAAAACTCAGAGGGAACGTTTCTTTCAAACTGCTCTGCAGTGTGTTCGTTCACCAAAGGTCGTTGAATCTATGTTTGGATTCAGCGAGTTTGAAACACGTTTATTCTAGGAGCTGCATTTCGATATTCCAGAGTGTATGGGAGTAAATGCTGTAAAGAGAAATATCTGTTTCTAAAACCAAAACGGAGCTATCTAACAGAATGGTTGTGAATGTGTGCATTCAACTTAAAGGGTTAATCTGCTCTTCTTAGGCAGCAGTTTAGAAACCCTTTATATGCAAATTCTAAAATCAACATTTGCAGCAAAACACCAGCCTAAAAGAAGTAGCAGTAAGACTGCATCTATAACATAGAAGAAACGTTTTCTTCAAAATGCTCTGCTCTGTGTTCATTCAACTAAGAGTCTTGAGTATATGTTCAGATTCAGCGAGTAAGAAACACGTTTCTTCCAGGAGCTGCATTTGCATATTCCAGAGTGTACTGGAGTATAAGGTTTAAAGTGAAATATCTGGTTCTAAAACAAACACGGAGCCATCTAACAGAATGGTTGTCACTGTGTGCATTCAGCTTATTGAGATAAACTGTTGTTTCTATGCAGCAGTTTAGAAAAGATTTTTGTGCAGATTCTAAAACAGACATTCCCAGCAAAATACCGGCCTCTAAGAAATAGCAATAAGACTGCGTCTAAAACTCAAATAAAACGTTTCTTTCAAACTGCTGTGCTGTGTGTTCGTTCACCTAAGGGAGTTGAATCTATGTTTAGATTCAGCGACTTAGAAACACGTCTATTCTGGGAGCTGTGTTTGGCTATTCCAGAATGAATGGGAGTATATGCTGTAACTAGAAACACAGGCTTCTAAAAACAAAACGGAGCTAGCTAACAGAATGATTGTGAATGAGGGCATTCAACTTAACGAATTAAACTGCTCCACTTATGCAGCAGTTTACAAACCATTTGTATGGAAATTCTAAAACCAACATTTCCAGGAAAACACCAGCCTAAAAGCAATAGCAGTAACAGTGCATCTATAACATGGAAGAAATGTTTTTTTCAAACTCCTCTGCTGCGTGTTCATTCACCTAAGAGACTTCAATATATGCTCAGATTCAGCGAGTTACAAACACGTTTCTTCCAGGAGCTGCGTTTGCATATATCAGAGTGTACTGGGGTACAAGATGTAAAGGGAAATATCTGATTATACGTAGAAACCCGTTTCTTTTAGGAGCTGCGTTTGGATATTCCAGAGTGAATGAGAGTATATGCTGTAAAGAGAAATAACTTCTTCTAAAACCAAAAGGCAGCTATGTAACTGAATGGTTGTCAATGCGTGCATTCACCTTCCAGAGATGAACTCGTGTGTGGATTCAGCAGTCTGCAAACACTTTCTGTGCAGAGTCCCAAAACAGGCGTTTTCAGCCCAATACCGGCATATGGAAGAAACAGCAGTAAGCACAGGGAAATATCTGCTTCTAAATCCAAAACGCAGCTATCTAACAGAACGGTTGTCAATGTGTGCACTCAACTTCCAGAGTTAAACCCGTGTGTGGATTCAGCAGTCTGCAGAGACTTTCTCTGCAGAGTCCCAAAACAAGCGTTTTCAGCCCATTACCGGCATATGGAAGAAACAGCAGTAAGCACAGGGAAATATCTTCTTCTAAATCCAAAACGCAGCTATCTAACAGAACGGTTGTCAATGTGTGCACTCAACTTCCAGAGTTAAACCCGTGTGTGGATTCAGCAGTCTGCAGAGACTTTCTCTGCAGAGTCCCAAAACAAGCGTTTTCAGCCCATTACCGGCATATGGAAGAAACAGCAGTAAGCACAGGGAAATATCTTCTTCTAAATCCAAAACGCAGCTATCTAACAGAACGGTTGTCAATGTGTGCACTCAACTTCCAGAGTTAAACCCGTGTGTGGATTCAGCAGTCTGCAGAGACTTTCTCTGCAGAGTCCCAAAACAGGCGTTTTCAGCCCATTACCGGCATATGGAAGAAACAGCAGTAAGCACAGGGAAATATCTGCTTCTAAATCCAAAACGCAGCTATCTAACAGAACGGTTGTCAATGTGTGCACTCAACTTCCAGAGTTAAACCCGTGTGTGGATTCAGCAGTCTGCAGAGACTTTCTCTGCAGAGTCCCAAAACAGGCGTTTTCAGCCCATTACCGGCATATGGAAGAAACAGCAGTAAGCACAGGGAAATATCTGCTTCTAAATCCAAAACGCAGCTATCTAACAGAACGGTTGTCAATGTGTGCACTCAACTTCCAGAGTTAAACCCGTGTGTGGATTCAGCAGTCTGCAGAGACTTTCTCTGCAGAGTCCCAAAACAGGCGTTTTCAGCCCATTACCGGCATAGGGAAGAAGCAGCAGTAAGCACAGGGAAATATCTGCTTCTAAATCCAAAACGCAGCTATCTAACAGAACGGTTGTCAATGTGTGCACTCAACTTCCAGAGTTAAACCGGTGTGTGGATTCAGCAGTCTGCAAACACTTTCTCTGCAGAGTCCCAAAACAGGCGTTTTCAGCCCATTACCGGCATATGGAAGAAGCAGCAGTAAGCACAGGGAAATATCTGCTTCTAAATCCAAAACGCAGCTATCTAACAGAACGGTTGTCAATGTGTGCACTCAACTTCCAGAGTTAAACCCGTGTGTGGATTCAGCAGTCTGCCAACACTTTCTCTGCAGAGTCCCAAAACAGGCGTTTTCAGCCCATTACCGGCATATGGAAGAAACAGCAGTAAGCACAGGGAAATATCTGCTTCTAAATCCAAAACGCAGCTATCTAACAGAACGGTTGTCAATGTGTGCACTCAACTTCCAGAGTTAAACCCGTGTGTGGATTCAGCAGCCTGCAGAGACTTTCTCTGCAGAGTCCCAAAACAGGCGTTTTCAGCCCATTACCGGCATATGGAAGAAACAGCAGTAAGCATAGGGAAATATCTGCTTCTAAATCCAAAACGCAGCTATCTAACAGAACGGTTGTCAATGTGTGAACTCAACTTCCAGAGTTAAACCCGTGTGTGGATTCAGCAGTCTGCAAACACTTTCTCTGCAGAGTTCCAAAACAGGCGTTTTAACCCCTTACCGGCATATGGAAGAAACAGCAGTAAGCACAGGGAAATATCTGCTTCTAAATCCAAAACGCAGCTATCTAACAGAACGGTTGTCAATGTGTGCACTGAACTTCCAGAGTTAAACCCGTGTGTGGATTTAGCAGTCTGCAGAGACTTTCTCTGCAGAGTCCCAAAACAGGCGTTTTCAGCCCATTACCGGCATATGGAAGAAACAGCAGTAAGCACAGGGAAATATCTGCTTCTAAATCCAAAACGCAGCTATCTAACAGAACGGTTCTCAATGTGTGCACTCAACTTCCAGAGTTAAACCCGTGTGTGGATTCAGCAGTCTGCAGAGACTTTCTCTGCAGAGTCTGAAAACAGGCGTTTTCAGCCCATTACCGGCATGTGGAAGAAACAGCAGTAAGCACAGGGAAATATCTGCTTCTAAATCCAAAACGCAGCTATCTAACAGAACGGTTGTCAATGTGTGCACTCAACTTCCAGAGTTAAACCCGTGTGTGGATTCAGCAGTCTGCAAACACTTTCTCTGCAGAGTCCCAAAACAGGCGTTTTCAGTCCATTACCGGCATATGGAAGAAACAGCATTAAGCACAGGGAAATATCTGCTTCTAAATCCAAAACGCAGCTATCTAACAGAACGGTTGTCAATGTGTGCACTCAACTTCCAGAGTTAAACGCGTGTGTGGATTCGGCAGCCTGCAGAGACTTTCTCTGCAGAGTCCCAAAACAGGCGTTTTCAGCCCATTACCGGCATATGGAAGAAACAGCAGTAAGCACAGGGAAATATCTGCTTCTAAATCCAAAACGCAGCTATCTAACAACGGTTGTCAACGTGTGCACTCAACTTCCAGAGTTAAACCCGTGTGTGGATTCAGCAGTCTGCAGAGACTTTCTCTGCAGAGTCCCAAAACAGGCGTTTTCAGCCCATTACCGGCATATGGAAGAAACAGCAGTAAGCACAGGGAAATATCTGCTTCTAAATCCAAAACGCAGCTATCTAACAGAACGGTTGTCAATGTGTGCACTCAACTTCCAGAGTTAAACCCGTGTGTGGATTCAGCAGTTTGCAAACACTTTCTCTGCAGAGTCCCAAAACAGGCGTTTTCAGCCCATTACCGGCATATGGAAGAAACAGCAGTAAGCACAGGGAAATATCTGCTTCTAAATCCAAAACGCAGCTATATAACAGAACGGTTGTCAATGTGTGCACTCAACTTCCAGAGTTAAACCCGTGTGTGGATTCAGCAGTCTGCAGAGACATTCTCTGCAGAGTCCCAAAACAGGCGTTTTCAGCCCATTACCGGCATATGGAAGAAACAGCAGTAAGCACAGGGAAATATCTGCTTCTAAATCCAAAACGCAGCTATCTAACAGAACGGTTGTCAATGTGTGCACTCAACTTCCAGAGTTAAACCGGTGTGTGGATTCAGCAGTCTGCAAACACTTTCTCTGCAGAGTCCCAAAACAGGCGTTTTCAGCCCATTACCGGCATATGGAAGAAGCAGCAGTAAGCACAGGGAAATATCTGCTTCTAAATCCAAAACGCAGCTATCTAACAGAACGGTTGTCAATGTGTGCACTCAACTTCCAGAGTTAAACCCGTGTGTGGATTCAGCAGTCTGCAGAGACTTTCTCTGCAGAGTCCCAAAACAGGCGTTTTCAGCCCATTACCGGCATGTGGAAGAAACAGCAGTAAGCACAGGGAACTATCTGCTTCTAAATCCAAAACGCAGCTATCTAACAGAACGGTTGTCAATGTGTGCACTCAACTTCCAGAGTTAAACCCGTGTGTGGATTCAGCAGTCTGCAGAAACTTTCTCTGCAGAGTCCCAAAACAGGCGTTTTCAGCCCATTACCGGCATATGGAAGAAACAGCAGTAAGCACAGGGAAATATCTGCTTCTAAATCCAAAACGCAGCTATCTAACAGAACGGTTGTCAATGTGTGCACTCAACTTCCAGAGTTAAACCCGTGTGTGGATTCAGCAGTCTGCAGAGACTTTCTCTGCAGAGTCCCAAAACAGGCGTTTTCAGCCCATTACCGGCATATGGAAGGAACAGCAGTAAGCACAGGGAAATATCTGCTTCTAAATCCAAAACGCAGCTATCTAACAGAACGGTTGTCAATGTGTGCACTCAACTTCCAGAGTTAAACCCGTGTGTGGATTCAGCAGTCTGCAGAGACTTTCTCTGCAGAGTCTGAAAACAGGCGTTTTCAGCCCATTACCGGCATATGGAAGAAACAGCAGTAAGCACAGGGAAATATCTGCTTCTAAATCCAAAACGCAGCTATCTAACAGAACGGTTGTCAATGTGTGCACTCAACTTCCAGAGTTAAACCCGTGTGTGGATTCAGCAGTCTGCAAACACTTTCTCTGCAGAGTCCCAAAACAGGCGTTTTCAGCGCAATACCGGCATTTGGAAGAAACGGCAGTAGGCACAGGGAAATATCTGCTTCTAAACCCAAAACGCAGCTATCTAACAGAACGGTTGTCAATGTGTGCACTCAACTTCCAGAGTTAAACCCGTGTGTGGATTCAGCAGTCTGCAAACACTTTCTGTGCAGAGTCTGAAAGCAGGCCTTTCCGGCCCGGTACCGGCATATAGAAGAAAGAGCATTAAGACTGCGTCTAAAACTCAGAAAAAACGTTTCTTTCAACCTGCTCGGCCGTGTGTTCTTTGACCTAAGGGAGTTTAATCTATGTTTAGATTCAGCGAGATAGAAACACGTTTATTCTAGGAGCTGTCTTTGGATATTCCGGAATGAATGGGAGTATATGCTGTAAAGAGAAATATCTGTTTCTAAAACCAAAATGGATCTATCTAGCAGAGTGGTTGTGAATGTGTGCCTTTGGCTTAAAGAGGTAAACTGCTCTTCTCATGCAGCTCTTTAGAAACCCTTTATATGCAAATTCTCATACAGGCCTTTCCAGCAAAACACCAGCCTAAAGGAAATAGCAGTAAGACTGCATCTTTAACATGGACGAAACTGTTTTCAAACTGCTCTGCTGTGTGTTCATTCATATAAGAGACTTGAATATATGTTCAGATTCAGCTAGTTAGCAACACGTTTCTTCCAGGAGCTGTGTTTGCCTATTCCAGAGTATACTGGAGTATAAGATGTAAAGACAAATGTCTCGTTCCAAAAGAAAAACGGATGATCTAATGGAATGGTTGTCAATGTGTGCATTCAACTTACTGAGCTAAACTGCTGTTTGTATGCAGCAGTTTAGAAAACATTTCTGTGTAGATTCTCAAATAGACATTTCCAGCAAAATACCGGCCTATAAGAAATAGCAGTAAGACTGCGTCTAAAACTCAGAGGGAACGTTTCTTTCAAACTGCTCTGCAGTGTGTTCGTTCACCAAAGGTCGTTGAATCTATGTTTGGATTCAGCGAGTTTGAAACACGTTTATTCTAGGAGCTGCATTTCGATATTCCAGAGTGTATGGGAGTAAATGCTGTAAAGAGAAATATCTGTTTCTAAAACCAAAACGGAGCTATCTAACAGAATGGTTGTGAATGTGTGCATTCAACTTAAAGGGTTAATCTGCTCTTCTTAGGCAGCAGTTTAGAAACCCTTTATATGCAAATTCTAAAATCAACATTTGCAGCAAAACACCAGCCTAAAAGAAGTAGCAGTAAGACTGCATCTATAACATAGAAGAAACGTTTTCTTCAAAATGCTCTGCTCTGTGTTCATTCAACTAAGAGTCTTGAGTATATGTTCAGATTCAGCGAGTAAGAAACACGTTTCTTCCAGGAGCTGCATTTGCATATTCCAGAGTGTACTGGAGTATAAGGTTTAAAGTGAAATATCTGGTTCTAAAACAAACACGGAGCCATCTAACAGAATGGTTGTCACTGTGTGCATTCAGCTTATTGAGATAAACTGTTGTTTCTATGCAGCAGTTTAGAAAAGATTTTTGTGCAGATTCTAAAACAGACATTCCCAGCAAAATACCGGCCTCTAAGAAATAGCAATAAGACTGCGTCTAAAACTCAAATAAAACGTTTCTTTCAAACTGCTGTGCTGTGTGTTCGTTCACCTAAGGGAGTTGAATCTATGTTTAGATTCAGCGACTTAGAAACACGTCTATTCTGGGAGCTGTGTTTGGCTATTCCAGAATGAATGGGAGTATATGCTGTAACTAGAAACACAGGCTTCTAAAACCAAAACGGAGCTAGCTAACAGAATGATTGTGAATGAGGGCATTCAACTTAACGAATTAAACTGCTCCACTTATGCAGCAGTTTACAAACCATTTGTATGGAAATTCTAAAACCAACATTTCCAGGAAAACACCAGCCTAAAAGCAATAGCAGTAACAGTGCATCTATAACATGGAAGAAATGTTTTTTTCAAACTCCTCTGCTGCGTGTTCATTCACCTAAGAGACTTCAATATATGCTCAGATTCAGCGAGTTACAAACACGTTTCTTCCAGGAGCTGCGTTTGCATATATCAGAGTGTACTGGGGTACAAGATGTAAAGGGAAATATCTGATTATACGTAGAAACCCGTTTCTTTTAGGAGCTGCGTTTGGATATTCCAGAGTGAATGAGAGTATATGCTGTAAAGAGAAATAACTTCTTCTAAAACCAAAAGGCAGCTATGTAACTGAATGGTTGTCAATGCGTGCATTCACCTTCCAGAGATGAACTCGTGTGTGGATTCAGCAGTCTGCAAACACTTTCTGTGCAGAGTCCCAAAACAGGCGTTTTCAGCCCAATACCGGCATATGGAAGAAACAGCAGTAAGCACAGGGAAATATCTGCTTCTAAATCCAAAACGCAGCTATCTAACAGAACGGTTGTCAATGTGTGCACTCAACTTCCAGAGTTAAACCCGTGTGTGGATTCAGCAGTCTGCAAACACTTTCTCTGCAGAGTCCCAAAACAGGCGTTTTCAGCCCATTACCGGCATATGGAAGAAACAGCAGTAAGCACAGGGAAATATCTGCTTCTAAATCCAAAACGCAGCTATCTAACAACGGTTGTCAACGTGTGCACTCAACTTCCAGAGTTAAACCCGTGTGTGGATTCAGCAGTCTGCAGAGACTTTCTCTGCAGAGTCCCAAAACAGGCGTTTTCAGCCCATTACCGGCATATGGAAGAAACAGCAGTAAGCACAGGGAAATATCTGCTTCTAAATCCAAAACGCAGCTATCTAACAGAACGGTTGTCAATGTGTGCACTCAACTTCCAGAGTTAAACCCGTGTGTGGATTCAGCAGTTTGCACACACTTTCTCTGCAGAGTCCCAAAACAGGCGTTTTCAGCCCATTACCGGCATATGGAAGAAACAGCAGTAAGCACAGGGAAATATCTGCTTCTAAATCCAAAACGCAGCTATATAACAGAACGGTTGTCAATGTGTGCACTCAACTTCCAGAGTTAAACCCGTGTGTGGATTCAGCAGTCTGCAGAGACATTCTCTGCAGAGTCCCAAAACAGGCGTTTTCAGCCCATTACCGGCATATGGAAGAAACAGCAGTAAGCACAGGGAAATATCTGCTTCTAAATCCAAAACGCAGCTATCTAACAGAACGGTTGTCAATGTGTGCACTCAACTTCCAGAGTTAAACCGGTGTGTGGATTCAGCAGTCTGCAAACACTTTCTCTGCAGAGTCCCAAAACAGGCGTTTTCAGCCCATTACCGGCATATGGAAGAAGCAGCAGTAAGCACAGGGAAATATCTGCTTCTAAATCCAAAACGCAGCTATCTAACAGAACGGTTGTCAATGTGTGCACTCAACTTCCAGAGTTAAACCCGTGTGTGGATTCAGCAGTCTGCAGAGACTTTCTCTGCAGAGTCCCAAAACAGGCGTTTTCAGCCCATTACCGGCATATGGAAGAAACAGCAGTAAGCACAGGGAAATATCTGCTTCTAAATCCAAAACGCAGCTATCTAACAGAACGGTTGTCAATGTGTGCACTCAACTTCCAGAGTTAAACCCGTGTGTGGATTCAGCAGTCTGCAGAGACTTTCTCTGCAGAGTCCCAAAACAGGCGTTTTCAGCCCATTACCGGCATATGGAAGAAACAGCAGTAAGCAAAGGGAAATATCTGCTTCTAAATCCAAAACGCAGCTATCTAACAGAACCGTTGTCAAAGTGTGCACTCAACTTCCAGAGTTAAACCCGTGTGTGGATTCAGCAGTCTGCAGAGACTTTCTCTGCAGAGTCCCAAAACAGGCGTTTTCAGCCCATTACCGGCATATGGAAGAAACAGCAGTAAGCACAGGGAAATATCTGCTTCTAAATCCAAAACGCAGCTATCTAACAGAACGGTTGTCAATGTGTGAACTCAACTTCCAGAGTTAAACCCGTGTGTGTATTCAGCAGTCTGCAGAAACTTTCTCTGCAGAGTCCCAAAACAGGCGTTTTCAGCCCATTACCGGCATATGGAAGAAACAGCAGTAAGCACAGGGAAATATCTGCTTCTAAATCCAAAACGCAGCTATCTAACAGAACGGTTGTCAATGTGTGCACTCAACTTCCAGAGTTAAACCCGTGTGTGGATTCAGCAGTCTGCAGAGACTTTCTCTGCAGAGTCCCAAAACAAGCGTTTTCAGCCCATTACCGGCATATGGAAGAAACAGCAGTAAGCACAGGGAAATATCTTCTTCTAAATCCAAAACGCAGCTATCTAACAGAACGGTTGTCAATGTGTGCACTCAACTTCCAGAGTTAAACCCGTGTGTGGATTCAGCAGTCTGCAGAGACTTTCTCTGCAGAGTCTGAAAACAGGCGTTTTCAGCCCATTACCGGCATATGGAAGAAACAGCAGTAAGCACAGGGAAATATCTGCTTCTAAATCCAAAACGCAGCTATCTAACAGAACGGTTGTCAATGTGTGCACTCAACTTCCAGAGTTAAACCCGTGTGTGGATTCAGCAGTCTGCAGAGACTTTCTCTGCAGAGTCCCAAAACAGGCGTTTTCAGCCCATTACCGGCATATGGAAGAAACAGCAGTAAGCACAGGGAAATATCTGCTTCTAAATCCAAAACGCAGCTATCTAACAGAACGGTTGTCAATGTGTGCACTCAACTTCCAGAGTTAAACCCGTGTGTGGATTCAGCAGTCTGCAGAGACTTTCTCTGCAGAGTCCCAAAACAGGCGTTTTCAGCCCATTACCGGCATAGGGAAGAAGCAGCAGTAAGCACAGGGAAATATCTGCTTCTAAATCCAAAACGCAGCTATCTAACAGAACGGTTGTCAATGTGTGCACTCAACTTCCAGAGTTAAACCGGTGTGTGGATTCAGCAGTCTGCAAACACTTTCTCTGCAGAGTCCCAAAACAGGCGTTTTCAGCCCATTACCGGCATATGGAAGAAGCAGCAGTAAGCACAGGGAAATATCTGCTTCTAAATCCAAAACGCAGCTATCTAACAGAACGGTTGTCAATGTGTGCACTCAACTTCCAGAGTTAAACCCGTGTGTGGATTCAGCAGTCTGCCAACACTTTCTCTGCAGAGTCCCAAAACAGGCGTTTTCAGCCCATTACCGGCATATGGAAGAAACAGCAGTAAGCACAGGGAAATATCTGCTTCTAAATCCAAAACGCAGCTATCTAACAGAACGGTTGTCAATGTGTGCACTCAACTTCCAGAGTTAAACCCGTGTGTGGATTCAGCAGCCTGCAGAGACTTTCTCTGCAGAGTCCCAAAACAGGCGTTTTCAGCCCATTACCGGCATATGGAAGAAACAGCAGTAAGCATAGGGAAATATCTGCTTCTAAATCCAAAACGCAGCTATCTAACAGAACGGTTGTCAATGTGTGAACTCAACTTCCAGAGTTAAACCCGTGTGTGGATTCAGCAGTCTGCAAACACTTTCTCTGCAGAGTTCCAAAACAGGCGTTTTAACCCCTTACCGGCATATGGAAGAAACAGCAGTAAGCACAGGGAAATATCTGCTTCTAAATCCAAAACGCAGCTATCTAACAGAACGGTTGTCAATGTGTGCACTGAACTTCCAGAGTTAAACCCGTGTGTGGATTTAGCAGTCTGCAGAGACTTTCTCTGCAGAGTCCCAAAACAGGCGTTTTCAGCCCATTACCGGCATATGGAAGAAACAGCAGTAAGCACAGGGAAATATCTGCTTCTAAATCCAAAACGCAGCTATCTAACAGAACGGTTCTCAATGTGTGCACTCAACTTCCAGAGTTAAACCCGTGTGTGGATTCAGCAGTCTGCAGAGACTTTCACTGCAGAGTCTGAAAACAGGCGTTTTCAGCCCATTACCGGCATGTGGAAGAAACAGCAGTAAGCACAGGGAAATATCTGCTTCTAAATCCAAAACGCAGCTATCTAACAGAACGGTTGTCAATGTGTGCACTCAACTTCCAGAGTTAAACCCGTGTGTGGATTCAGCAGTCTGCAAACACTTTCTCTGCAGAGTCCCAAAACAGGCGTTTTCAGCCCATTACCGGCATATGGAAGAAACAGCATTAAGCACAGGGAAATATCTGCTTCTAAATCCAAAACGCAGCTATCTAACAGAACGGTTGTCAATGTGTGCACTCAACTTCCAGAGTTAAACGCGTGTGTGGATTCGGCAGCCTGCAGAGACTTTCTCTGCAGAGTCCCAAAACAGGCGTTTTCAGCCCATTACCGGCATATGGAAGAAACAGCAGTAAGCACAGGGAAATATCTGCTTCTAAATCCAAAACGCTGCTATCTAACAGAACGGTTGTCAATGTGTGCACTCAACTTCCAGAGTTAAACCCGTGTGTGGATTCAGCAGTCTGCAGAGACTTTCTCTGCAGAGTCCCAAAACAGGCGTTTTCAGCCCATTACCGGCATATGGAAGAAACAGCAGTAAGCACAGGGAAATATCTGCTTCTAAATCCAAAACGCAGCTATCTAACAACGGTTGTCAACGTGTGCACTCAACTTCCAGAGTTAAACCCGTGTGTGGATTCAGCAGTCTGCAGAGACTTTCTCTGCAGAGTCCCAAAACAGGCGTTTTCAGCCCATTACCGGCATATGGAAGAAACAGCAGTAAGCACAGGGAAATATCTGCTTCTAAATCCAAAACGCAGCTATCTAACAGAACGGTTGTCAATGTGTGCACTCAACTTCCAGAGTTAAACCCGTGTGTGGATTCAGCAGTTTGCAAACACTTTCTCTGCAGAGTCCCAAAACAGGCGTTTTCAGCCCATTACCGGCATATGGAAGAAACAGCAGTAAGCACAGGGAAATATCTGCTTCTAAATCCAAAACGCAGCTATATAACAGAACGGTTGTCAATGTGTGCACTCAACTTCCAGAGTTAAACCCGTGTGTGGATTCAGCAGTCTGCAGAGACATTCTCTGCAGAGTCCCAAAACAGGCGTTTTCAGCCCATTACCGGCATATGGAAGAAACAGCAGTAAGCACAGGGAAATATCTGCTTCTAAATCCAAAACGCAGCTATCTAACAGAACGGTTGTCAATGTGTGCACTCAACTTCCAGAGTTAAACCGGTGTGTGGATTCAGCAGTCTGCAAACACTTTCTCTGCAGAGTCCCAAAACAGGCGTTTTCAGCCCATTACCGGCATATGGAAGAAGCAGCAGTAAGCACAGGGAAATATCTGCTTCTAAATCCAAAACGCAGCTATCTAACAGAACGGTTGTCAATGTGTGCACTCAACTTCCAGAGTTAAACCCGTGTGTGGATTCAGCAGTCTGCAGAGACTTTCTCTGCAGAGTCCCAAAACAGGCGTTTTCAGCCCATTACCGGCATGTGGAAGAAACAGCAGTAAGCACAGGGAACTATCTGCTTCTAAATCCAAAACGCAGCTATCTAACAGAACGGTTGTCAATGTGTGCACTCAACTTCCAGAGTTAAACCCGTGTGTGGATTCAGCAGTCTGCAGAAACTTTCTCTGCAGAGTCCCAAAACAGGCGTTTTCAGCCCATTACCGGCATATGGAAGAAACAGCAGTAAGCACAGGGAAATATCTGCTTCTAAATCCAAAACGCAGCTATCTAACAGAACGGTTGTCAATGTGTGCACTCAACTTCCAGAGTTAAACCCGTGTGTGGATTCAGCAGTCTGCAGAGACTTTCTCTGCAGAGTCCCAAAACAGGCGTTTTCAGCCCATTACCGGCATATGGAAGGAACAGCAGTAAGCACAGGGAAATATCTGCTTCTAAATCCAAAACGCAGCTATCTAACAGAACGGTTGTCAATGTGTGCACTCAACTTCCAGAGTTAAACCCGTGTGTGGATTCAGCAGTCTGCAGAGACTTTCTCTGCAGAGTCTGAAAACAGGCGTTTTCAGCCCATTACCGGCATATGGAAGAAACAGCAGTAAGCACAGGGAAATATCTGCTTCTAAATCCAAAACGCAGCTATCTAACAGAACGGTTGTCAATGTGTGCACTCAACTTCCAGAGTTAAACCCGTGTGTGGATTCAGCAGTCTGCAAACACTTTCTCTGCAGAGTCCCAAAACAGGCGTTTTCAGCGCAATACCGGCATTTGGAAGAAACGGCAGTAGGCACAGGGAAATATCTGCTTCTAAACCCAAAACGCAGCTATCTAACAGAACGGTTGTCAATGTGTGCACTCAACTTCCAGAGTTAAACCCGTGTGTGGATTCAGCAGTCTGCAAACACTTTCTGTGCAGAGTCTGAAAGCAGGCCTTTCCGGCCCGGTACCGGCATATAGAAGAAAGAGCATTAAGACTGCGTCTAAAACTCAGAAAAAACGTTTCTTTCAACCTGCTCGGCCGTGTGTTCTTTGACCTAAGGGAGTTTAATCTATGTTTAGATTCAGCGAGATAGAAACACGTTTATTCTAGGAGCTGTCTTTGGATATTCCGGAATGAATGGGAGTATATGCTGTAAAGAGAAATATCTGTTTCTAAAACCAAAATGGATCTATCTAGCAGAGTGGTTGTGAATGTGTGCCTTTGGCTTAAAGAGGTAAACTGCTCTTCTCATGCAGCTCTTTAGAAACCCTTTATATGCAAATTCTCATACAGGCCTTTCCAGCAAAACACCAGCCTAAAGGAAATAGCAGTAAGACTGCATCTTTAACATGGACGAAACTGTTTTCAAACTGCTCTGCTGTGTGTTCATTCATATAAGAGACTTGAATATATGTTCAGATTCAGCTAGTTAGCAACACGTTTCTTCCAGGAGCTGTGTTTGCCTATTCCAGAGTATACTGGAGTATAAGATGTAAAGACAAATGTCTCGTTCCAAAAGAAAAACGGATGATCTAATGGAATGGTTGTCAATGTGTGCATTCAACTTACTGAGCTAAACTGCTGTTTGTATGCAGCAGTTTAGAAAACATTTCTGTGTAGATTCTCAAATAGACATTTCCAGCAAAATACCGGCCTATAAGAAATAGCAGTAAGACTGCGTCTAAAACTCAGAGGGAACGTTTCTTTCAAACTGCTCTGCAGTGTGTTCGTTCACCAAAGGTCGTTGAATCTATGTTTGGATTCAGCGAGTTTGAAACACGTTTATTCTAGGAGCTGCATTTCGATATTCCAGAGTGTATGGGAGTAAATGCTGTAAAGAGAAATATCTGTTTCTAAAACCAAAACGGAGCTATCTAACAGAATGGTTGTGAATGTGTGCATTCAACTTAAAGGGTTAATCTGCTCTTCTTAGGCAGCAGTTTAGAAACCCTTTATATGCAAATTCTAAAATCAACATTTGCAGCAAAACACCAGCCTAAAAGAAGTAGCAGTAAGACTGCATCTATAACATAGAAGAAACGTTTTCTTCAAAATGCTCTGCTCTGTGTTCATTCAACTAAGAGTCTTGAGTATATGTTCAGATTCAGCGAGTAAGAAACACGTTTCTTCCAGGAGCTGCATTTGCATATTCCAGAGTGTACTGGAGTATAAGGTTTAAAGTGAAATATCTGGTTCTAAAACAAACACGGAGCCATCTAACAGAATGGTTGTCACTGTGTGCATTCAGCTTATTGAGATAAACTGTTGTTTCTATGCAGCAGTTTAGAAAAGATTTTTGTGCAGATTCTAAAACAGACATTCCCAGCAAAATACCGGCCTCTAAGAAATAGCAATAAGACTGCGTCTAAAACTCAAATAAAACGTTTCTTTCAAACTGCTGTGCTGTGTGTTCGTTCACCTAAGGGAGTTGAATCTATGTTTAGATTCAGCGACTTAGAAACACGTCTATTCTGGGAGCTGTGTTTGGCTATTCCAGAATGAATGGGAGTATATGCTGTAACTAGAAACACAGGCTTCTAAAACCAAAACGGAGCTAGCTAACAGAATGATTGTGAATGAGGGCATTCAACTTAACGAATTAAACTGCTCCACTTATGCAGCAGTTTACAAACCATTTGTATGGAAATTCTAAAACCAACATTTCCAGGAAAACACCAGCCTAAAAGCAATAGCAGTAACAGTGCATCTATAACATGGAAGAAATGTTTTTTTCAAACTCCTCTGCTGCGTGTTCATTCACCTAAGAGACTTCAATATATGCTCAGATTCAGCGAGTTACAAACACGTTTCTTCCAGGAGCTGCGTTTGCATATATCAGAGTGTACTGGGGTACAAGATGTAAAGGGAAATATCTGATTATACGTAGAAACCCGTTTCTTTTAGGAGCTGCGTTTGGATATTCCAGAGTGAATGAGAGTATATGCTGTAAAGAGAAATAACTTCTTCTAAAACCAAAAGGCAGCTATGTAACTGAATGGTTGTCAATGCGTGCATTCACCTTCCAGAGATGAACTCGTGTGTGGATTCAGCAGTCTGCAAACACTTTCTGTGCAGAGTCCCAAAACAGGCGTTTTCAGCCCAATACCGGCATATGGAAGAAACAGCAGTAAGCACAGGGAAATATCTGCTTCTAAATCCAAAACGCAGCTATCTAACAGAACGGTTGTCAATGTGTGCACTCAACTTCCAGAGTTAAACCCGTGTGTGGATTCAGCAGTCTGCAAACACTTTCTCTGCAGAGTCCCAAAACAGGCGTTTTCAGCCCATTACCGGCATATGGAAGAAACAGCAGTAAGCACAGGGAAATATCTGCTTCTAAATCCAAAACGCAGCTATCTAACAGAACGGTTGTCAATGTGTGCACTCAACTTCCAGAGTTAAACCCGTGTGTGGATTCAGCAGTCTGCAGAGACTTTCTCTGCAGAGTCCCAAAACAGGCGTTTTCAGCCCATTACCGGCATATGGAAGAAACAGCAGTAAGCACAGGGAAATATCTGCTTCTAAATCCAAAACGCAGCTATCTAACAGAACGGTTGTCAATGTGTGCACTCAACTTCCAGAGTTAAACCCGTGTGTGGATTCAGCAGTCTGCAAACACTTTCTCTGCAGAGTCCCAAAACAGGCGTTTTCAGCCCATTACCGGCATATGGAAGAAACAGCAGTAAGCACAGGGAAATATCTGCTTCTAAATCCAAAACGCAGCTATCTAACAGAACGGTTGTCAACGTGTGCACTCAACTTCCAGAGTTAAACCCGTGTGTGGATTCAGCAGTCTGCAGAGACTTTCTCTGCAGAGTCCCAAAACAGGCGTTTTCAGCCCATTACCGGCATATGGAAGAAACAGCAGTAAGCACAGGGAAATATCTGCTTCTAAATCCAAAACGCAGCTATCTAACAGAACGGTTGTCAATGTGTGCACTCAACTTCCAGAGTTAAACCCGTGTGTGGATTCAGCAGTCTGCAAACACTTTCTCTGCAGAGTCCCAAAACAGGCGTTTTCAACCCATTACCGGCATATGGAAGAAACAGCAGTAAGCACAGGGAAATATCTGCTTCTAAATCCAAAACGCAGCTATCTAACAGAACGGTTGTCAATGTGTGCACTCAACTTCCAGAGTTAAACCCGTGTGTGGATTCAGCAGTCTGCAGAGACTTTCTCTGCAGAGTCCCAAAACAGGTGTTTTCAGCCCATTACCGGCATATGGAAGAAACAGCAGTAAGCACAGGGAAATATCTGCTTCTAAATCCAAAACGCAGCTATCTAACAGAACGGTTGTCAATGTGTGCACTCAACTTCCAGAGTTAAACCCGTGTGTGGATTCAGCAGTCTGCAGAGACTTTCTCTGCAGAGTCCCAAAACAGGCGTTTTCAGCCCATTACCGGCATATGGAAGAAACAGCAGTAAGCACAGGGAAATATCTGCTTCTAAATCCAAAACGCAGCTATCTAACAGAACGGTTGTCAATGTGTGCACTCAACTTCCAGAGTTAAACCGGTGTGTGGATTCAGCAGTCTGCAGAGACTTTCTCTGCAGAGTCCCAAAACAGGCGTTTTCAGCCCATTACCGGCATATGGAAGAAGCAGCAGTAAGCACAGGGAAATATCTGCTTCTAAATCCAAAACGCAGCTATCTAACAGAACGGTTGTCAATGTGTGCACTCAACTTCCAGAGTTAAACCCGTGTGTGGATTCAGCAGTCTGCCAACACTTTCTCTGCAGAGTCCCAAAACAGGCGTTTTCAGCCCATTACCGGCATATGGAAGAAACAGCAGTAAGCACAGGGAAATATCTGCTTCTAAATCCAAAACGCAGCTATCTAACAGAACGGTTGTCAATGTGTGCACTCAACTTCCAGAGTTAAACCCGTGTGTGGATTCAGCAGCCTGCAGAGACTTTCTCTGCAGAGTCCCAAAACAGGCGTTTTCAGCCCATTACCGGCATATGGAAGAAACAGCAGTAAGCATAGGGAAATATCTGCTTCTAAATCCAAAACGCAGCTATCTAACAGAACGGTTGTCAATGTGTGCACTCAACTTCCAGAGTTAAACCCGTGTGTGGATTCAGCAGTCTGCAGAGACTTTCTCTGCAGAGTCTGAAAACAGGCGTTTTCAGCCCATTACCGGCATGTGGAAGAAACAGCAGTAAGCACAGGGAAATATCTGCTTCTAAATCCAAAACGCAGCTATCTAACAGAACGGTTGTCAATGTGTGCACTCAACTTCCAGAGTTAAACCCGTGTGTGGATTCAGCAGTCTGCAAACACTTTCTCTGCAGAGTCCCAAAACAGGCGTTTTCAGCCCATTACCGGCATATGGAAGAAACAGCAGTAAGCACAGGGAAATATCTGCTTCTAAATCCAAAACGCAGCTATCTAACAGAACGGTTGTCAACGTGTGCACTCAACTTCCAGAGTTAAACCCGTGTGTGGATTCAGCAGTCTGCAGAGACTTTCTCTGCAGAGTCCCAAAACAGGCGTTTTCAGCCCATTACCGGCATATGGAAGAAACAGCAGTAAGCACAGGGAAATATCTGCTTCTAAATCCAAAACGCAGCTATCTAACAGAACGGTTGTCAATGTGTGCACTCAACTTCCAGAGTTAAACCCGTGTGTGGATTCAGCAGTCTGCAAACACTTTCTCTGCAGAGTCCCAAAACAGGCGTTTTCAGCCCATTACCGGCATATGGAAGAAACAGCAGTAAGCACAGGGAAATATCTGCTTCTAAATCCAAAACGCAGCTATCTAACAGAACGGTTGTCAATGTGTGCACTCAACTTCCAGAGTTAAACCCGTGTGTGGATTCAGCAGTCTGCAGAGACATTCTCTGCAGAGTCCCAAAACAGGCGTTTTCAGCCCATTACCGGCATATGGAAGAAACAGCAGTAAGCACAGGGAAATATCTGCTTCTAAATCCAAAACGCAGCTATCTAACAGAACGGTTGTCAATGTGTGCACTCAACTTCCAGAGTTAAACCCGTGTGTGGATTCAGCAGTCTGCAAACACTTTCTCTGCAGAGTCCCAAAACAGGCGTTTTCAGCCCATTACCGGCATATGGAAGAAACAGCAGTAAGCACAGGGAAATATCTGCTTCTAAATCCAAAACGCAGCTATCTAACAGAACGGTTGTCAATGTGTGCACTCAACTTCCAGAGTTAAACCCGTGTGTGGATTCAGCAGTCTGCAGAGACATTCTCTGCAGAGTCCCAAAACAGGCGTTTTCAGCCCATTACCGGCATATGGAAGAAACAGCAGTAAGCACAGGGAAATATCTGCTTCTAAATCCAAAACGCAGCTATCTAACAGAACGGTTGTCAATGTGTGCACTCAACTTCCAGAGTTAAACCCGTGTGTGGATTCAGCAGTCTGCAAACACTTTCTCTGCAGAGTCCCAAAACAGGCGTTTTCAGCCCATTACCGGCATATGGAAGAAACAGCAGTAAGCACAGGGAAATATCTGCTTCTAAATCCAAAACGCAGCTATCTAACAGAACGGTTGTCAACGTGTGCACTCAACTTCCAGAGTTAAACCCGTGTGTGGATTCAGCAGTCTGCAGAGACTTTCTCTGCAGAGTCCCAAAACAGGCGTTTTCAGCCCATTACCGGCATATGGAAGAAACAGCAGTAAGCACAGGGAAATATCTGCTTCTAAATCCAAAACGCAGCTATCTAACAGAACGGTTGTCAATGTGTGCACTCAACTTCCAGAGTTAAACCCGTGTGTGGATTCAGCAGTCTGCAAACACTTTCTCTGCAGAGTCCCAAAACAGGCGTTTTCAGCCCATTACCGGCATATGGAAGAAACAGCAGTAAGCACAGGGAAATATCTGCTTCTAAATCCAAAACGCAGCTATCTAACAGAACGGTTGTCAATGTGTGCACTCAACTTCCAGAGTTAAACCCGTGTGTGGATTCAGCAGTCTGCAGAGACATTCTCTGCAGAGTCCCAAAACAGGCGTTTTCAGCCCATTACCGGCATATGGAAGAAACAGCAGTAAGCACAGGGAAATATCTGCTTCTAAATCCAAAACGCAGCTATCTAACAGAACGGTTGTCAATGTGTGCACTCAACTTCCAGAGTTAAACCCGTGTGTGGATTCAGCAGTCTGCAAACACTTTCTCTGCAGAGTCCCAAAACAGGCGTTTTCAGCCCATTACCGGCATATGGAAGAAACAGCAGTAAGCACAGGGAAATATCTGCTTCTAAATCCAAAACGCAGCTATCTAACAGAACGGTTGTCAACGTGTGCACTCAACTTCCAGAGTTAAACCCGTGTGTGGATTCAGCAGTCTGCAGAGACTTTCTCTGCAGAGTCCCAAAACAGGCGTTTTCAGCCCATTACCGGCATATGGAAGAAACAGCAGTAAGCACAGGGAAATATCTGCTTCTAAATCCAAAACGCAGCTATCTAACAGAACGGTTGTCAATGTGTGCACTCAACTTCCAGAGTTAAACCCGTGTGTGGATTCAGCAGTCTGCAAACACTTTCTCTGCAGAGTCCCAAAACAGGCGTTTTCAGCCCATTACCGGCATATGGAAGAAACAGCAGTAAGCACAGGGAAATATCTGCTTCTAAATCCAAAACGCAGCTATCTAACAGAACGGTTGTCAATGTGTGCACTCAACTTCCAGAGTTAAACCCGTGTGTGGATTCAGCAGTCTGCAGAGACATTCTCTGCAGAGTCCCAAAACAGGCGTTTTCAGCCCATTACCGGCATATGGAAGAAACAGCAGTAAGCACAGGGAAATATCTGCTTCTAAATCCAAAACGCAGCTATCTAACAGAACGGTTGTCAATGTGTGCACTCAACTTCCAGAGTTAAACCCGTGTGTGGATTCAGCAGTCTGCAAACACTTTCTCTGCAGAGTCCCAAAACAGGCGTTTTCAGCCCATTACCGGCATATGGAAGAAACAGCAGTAAGCACAGGGAAATATCTGCTTCTAAATCCAAAACGCAGCTATCTAACAGAACGGTTGTCAATGTGTGCACTCAACTTCCAGAGTTAAACCCGTGTGTGGATTCAGCAGTCTGCAGAGACATTCTCTGCAGAGTCCCAAAACAGGCGTTTTCAGCCCATTACCGGCATATGGAAGAAACAGCAGTAAGCACAGGGAAATATCTGCTTCTAAATCCAAAACGCAGCTATCTAACAGAACGGTTGTCAATGTGTGCACTCAACTTCCAGAGTTAAACCCGTGTGTGGATTCAGCAGTCTGCAAACACTTTCTCTGCAGAGTCCCAAAACAGGCGTTTTCAGCCCATTACCGGCATATGGAAGAAACAGCAGTAAGCACAGGGAAATATCTGCTTCTAAATCCAAAACGCAGCTATCTAACAGAACGGTTGTCAACGTGTGCACTCAACTTCCAGAGTTAAACCCGTGTGTGGATTCAGCAGTCTGCAGAGACTTTCTCTGCAGAGTCCCAAAACAGGCGTTTTCAGCCCATTACCGGCATATGGAAGAAACAGCAGTAAGCACAGGGAAATATCTGCTTCTAAATCCAAAACGCAGCTATCTAACAGAACGGTTGTCAATGTGTGCACTCAACTTCCAGAGTTAAACCCGTGTGTGGATTCAGCAGTCTGCAGAGACATTCTCTGCAGAGTCCCAAAACAGGCGTTTTCAGCCCATTACCGGCATATGGAAGAAACAGCAGTAAGCACAGGGAAATATCTGCTTCTAAATCCAAAACGCAGCTATCTAACAGAACGGTTGTCAATGTGTGCACTCAACTTCCAGAGTTAAACCCGTGTGTGGATTCAGCAGTCTGCAAACACTTTCTCTGCAGAGTCCCAAAACAGGCGTTTTCAGCCCATTACCGGCATATGGAAGAAACAGCAGTAAGCACAGGGAAATATCTGCTTCTAAATCCAAAACGCAGCTATCTAACAGAACGGTTGTCAACGTGTGCACTCAACTTCCAGAGTTAAACCCGTGTGTGGATTCAGCAGTCTGCAGAGACTTTCTCTGCAGAGTCCCAAAACAGGCGTTTTCAGCCCATTACCGGCATATGGAAGAAACAGCAGTAAGCACAGGGAAATATCTGCTTCTAAATCCAAAACGCAGCTATCTAACAGAACGGTTGTCAATGTGTGCACTCAACTTCCAGAGTTAAACCCGTGTGTGGATTCAGCAGTCTGCAAACACTTTCTCTGCAGAGTCCCAAAACAGGCGTTTTCAACCCATTACCGGCATATGGAAGAAACAGCAGTAAGCACAGGGAAATATCTGCTTCTAAATCCAAAACGCAGCTATCTAACAGAACGGTTGTCAATGTGTGCACTCAACTTCCAGAGTTAAACCCGTGTGTGGATTCAGCAGTCTGCAGAGACTTTCTCTGCAGAGTCCCAAAACAGGTGTTTTCAGCCCATTACCGGCATATGGAAGAAACAGCAGTAAGCACAGGGAAATATCTGCTTCTAAATCAAAAACGCAGCTATCTAACAGAACGGTTGTCAATGTGTGCACTCAACTTCCAGAGTTAAACCCGTGTGTGGATTCAGCAGTCTGCAGAGACTTTCTCTGCAGAGTCCCAAAACAGGCGTTTTCAGCCCATTACCGGCATATGGAAGAAACAGCAGTAAGCACAGGGAAATATCTGCTTCTAAATCCAAAACGCAGCTATCTAACAGAACGGTTGTCAATGTGTGCACTCAACTTCCAGAGTTAAACCGGTGTGTGGATTCAGCAGTCTGCAGAGACTTTCTCTGCAGAGTCCCAAAACAGGCGTTTTCAGCCCATTACCGGCATATGGAAGAAGCAGCAGTAAGCACAGGGAAATATCTGCTTCTAAATCCAAAACGCAGCTATCTAACAGAACGGTTGTCAATGTGTGCACTCAACTTCCAGAGTTAAACCCGTGTGTGGATTCAGCAGTCTGCAGAGACTTTCTCTGCAGAGTCCCAAAACAGGCGTTTTCAGCCCATTACCGGCATATGGAAGAAACAGCAGTAAGCCCAGGGAAATATCTGCTTCTAAATCCAAAACGCAGCTATCTAACAGAACGGTTGTCAATGTGTGCACTCAACTTCCAGAGTTAAACCCGTGTGTGGATTCAGCAGTCTGCAGAGACTTTCTCTGCAGAGTCCCAAAACAGGCGTTTTCAGCCCATTACCGGCATATGGAAGAAACAGCAGTAAGCCCAGGGAAATATCTGCTTCTAAATCCAAAACGCAGCTATCTAACAGAACGGTTGTCAATGTGTGAACTCAACTTCCAGAGTTAAACCCGTGTGTGTATTCAGCAGTCTGCAGAGACTTTCTCTGCAGAGTCCCAAAACAGGCGTTTTCAGCCCATTACCGGCATATGGAAGAAACAGCAGTAAGCACAGGGAAATATCTGCTTCTAAATCCAAAACGCAGCTATCTAACAGAACGGTTGTCAATGTGTGCACTCAACTTCCAGAGTTAAACCCGTGTGTGGATTCAGCAGTCTGCAGAGACTTTCTCTGCAGAGTCCCAAAACAGGCGTTTTCAGCCCATTACCGGCATATGGAAGGAACAGCAGTAAGCACAGGGAAATATCTGCTTCTAAATCCAAAACGCAGCTATCTAACAGAACGGTTGTCAATGTGTGCACTCAACTTCCAGAGTTAAACCCGTGTGTGGATTCAGCAGTCTGCAGAGACTTTCTCTGCAGAGTCCCAAAACAGGCGTTTTCAGCCCATTACCGGCATATGGAAGAAACAGCAGTAAGCACAGGGAAATATCTGCTTCTAAATCCAAAACGCAGCTATCTAACAGAACGGTTGTCAATGTGTGCACTCAACTTCCAGAGTTAAACCCGTGTGTGGATTCAGCAGTCTGCAAACACTTTCTCTGCAGAGTCCCAAAACAGGCGTTTTCAGCGCAATACCGGCATTTGGAAGAAACGGCAGTAGGCACAGGGAAATATCTGCTTCTAAATCCAAAACGCAGCTATCTAACAGAACGGTTGTCAATGTGTGCACTCAACTTCCAGAGTTAAACCCGTGTGTGGATTCAGCAGTCTGCAAACACTTTCTGTGCAGAGTCTGAAAGTAGGCCTTTCCGGCCCGTTACCGGCATATAGAAGAAAGAGCATTAAGACTGCGTCTAAAACTCAGAAGAAACGTTTCTTTCAACCTGCTCGGCCGTGTGTTCTTTGACCTAAGGGAGTTTAATCTATGTTTAGATTCAGCGAGATAGAAACACGTTTATTCTAGGAGCTGTCTTTGGATATTCCGGAATGAATGGGAGTATATGCTGTAAAGAGAAATATCTGTTTCTAAAACCAAAATGGATCTATCTAGCAGAGTGGTTGTGAATGTGTGCCTTTGGCTTAAAGAGGTAAACTGCTCTTCTCATGCAGCTCTTTAGAAACCCTTTATATGCAAATTCTCATACAGGCCTTTCCAGCAAAACACCAGCCTAAAGGAAATAGCAGTAAGACTGCATCTTTAACATGGACGAAACTGTTTTCAAACTGCTCTGCTGTGTGTTCATTCATATAAGAGACTTGAATATATGTTCAGATTCAGCTAGTTAGCAACACGTTTCTTCCAGGAGCTGTGTTTGCCTATTCCAGAGTATACTGGAGTATAAGATGTAAAGACAAATGTCTCGTTCCAAAAGAAAAACGGATGATCTAATGGAATGGTTGTCAATGTGTGCATTCAACTTACTGAGCTAAACTGCTGTTTGTATGCAGCAGTTTAGAAAACATTTCTGTGTAGATTCTCAAATAGACATTTCCAGCAAAATACCGGCCTATAAGAAATAGCAGTAAGACTGCGTCTAAAACTCAGAGGGAACGTTTCTTTCAAACTGCTCTGCAGTGTGTTCGTTCACCAAAGGTCGTTGAATCTATGTTTGGATTCAGCGAGTTTGAAACACGTTTATTCTAGGAGCTGCATTTCGATATTCCAGAGTGTATGGGAGTAAATGCTGTAAAGAGAAATATCTGTTTCTAAAACCAAAACGGAGCTATCTAACAGAATGGTTGTGAATGTGTGCATTCAACTTAAAGGGTTAATCTGCTCTTCTTAGGCAGCAGTTTAGAAACCCTTTATATGCAAATTCTAAAATCAACATTTGCAGCAAAACACCAGCCTAAAAGAAGTAGCAGTAAGACTGCATCTATAACATAGAAGAAACGTTTTCTTCAAAATGCTCTGCTCTGTGTTCATTCAACTAAGAGTCTTGAGTATATGTTCAGATTCAGCGAGTAAGAAACACGTTTCTTCCAGGAGCTGCATTTGCATATTCCAGAGTGTACTGGAGTATAAGGTTTAAAGTGAAATATCTGGTTCTAAAACAAACACGGAGCCATCTAACAGAATGGTTGTCACTGTGTGCATTCAGCTTATTGAGATAAACTGTTGTTTCTATGCAGCAGTTTAGAAAAGATTTTTGTGCAGATTCTAAAACAGACATTCCCAGCAAAATACCGGCCTCTAAGAAATAGCAATAAGACTGCGTCTAAAACTCAAATAAAACGTTTCTTTCAAACTGCTGTGCTGTGTGTTCGTTCACCTAAGGGAGTTGAATCTATGTTTAGATTCAGCGACTTAGAAACACGTCTATTCTGGGAGCTGTGTTTGGCTATTCCAGAATGAATGGGAGTATATGCTGTAACTAGAAACACAGGCTTCTAAAACCAAAACGGAGCTAGCTAACAGAATGATTGTGAATGAGGGCATTCAACTTAACGAATTAAACTGCTCCACTTATGCAGCAGTTTACAAACCATTTGTATGGAAATTCTAAAACCAACATTTCCAGGAAAACACCAGCCTAAAAGCAATAGCAGTAACAGTGCATCTATAACATGGAAGAAATGTTTTTTTCAAACTCCTCTGCTGCGTGTTCATTCACCTAAGAGACTTCAATATATGCTCAGATTCAGCGAGTTACAAACACGTTTCTTCCAGGAGCTGCGTTTGCATATATCAGAGTGTACTGGGGTACAAGATGTAAAGGGAAATATCTGATTATACGTAGAAACCCGTTTCTTTTAGGAGCTGCGTTTGGATATTCCAGAGTGAATGAGAGGATATGCTGTAAAGAGAAATAACTTCTTCTAAAACCAAAAGGCAGCTATGTAACTGAATGGTTGTCAATGCGTGCATTCACCTTCCAGAGATGAACTCGTGTGTGGATTCAGCAGTCTGCAAACACTTTCTGTGCAGAGTCCCAAAACAGGCGTTTTCAGCCCAATACCGGCATATGGAAGAAACAGCAGTAAGCACAGGGAAATATCTGCTTCTAAATCCAAAACGCAGCTATCTAACAGAACGGTTGTCAATGTGTGCACTCAACTTCCAGAGTTAAACCCGTGTGTGGATTCAGCAGTCTGCAGAGACTTTCTCTGCAGAGTCCCAAAACAGGCGTTTTCAGCCCATTACCGGCATATGGAAGAAACAGCAGTAAGCACAGGGAAATATCTGCTTCTAAATCCAAAACGCAGCTATCTAACAGAACGGTTGTCAATGTGTGCACTCAACTTCCAGAGTTAAACCGGTGTGTGGATTCAGCAGTCTGCAGAGACTTTCTCTGCAGAGTCCCAAAACAGGCGTTTTCAGCCCATTACCGGCATATGGAAGAAGCAGCAGTAAGCACAGGGAAATATCTGCTTCTAAATCCAAAACGCAGCTATCTAACAGAACGGTTGTCAATGTGTGCACTCAACTTCCAGAGTTAAACCCGTGTGTGGATTCAGCAGTCTGCCAACACTTTCTCTGCAGAGTCCCAAAACAGGCGTTTTCAGCCCATTACCGGCATATGGAAGAAACAGCAGTAAGCACAGGGAAATATCTGCTTCTAAATCCAAAACGCAGCTATCTAACAGAACGGTTGTCAATGTGTGCACTCAACTTCCAGAGTTAAACCCGTGTGTGGATTCAGCAGCCTGCAGAGACTTTCTCTGCAGAGTCCCAAAACAGGCGTTTTCAGCCCATTACCGGCATATGGAAGAAACAGCAGTAAGCATAGGGAAATATCTGCTTCTAAATCCAAAACGCAGCTATCTAACAGAACGGTTGTCAATGTGTGCACTCAACTTCCAGAGTTAAACCCGTGTGTGGATTCAGCAGTCTGCAGAGACTTTCTCTGCAGAGTCTGAAAACAGGCGTTTTCAGCCCATTACCGGCATGTGGAAGAAACAGCAGTAAGCACAGGGAAATATCTGCTTCTAAATCCAAAACGCAGCTATCTAACAGAACGGTTGTCAATGTGTGCACTCAACTTCCAGAGTTAAACCCGTGTGTGGATTCAGCAGTCTGCAGAAACTTTCTCTGCAGAGTCCCAAAACAGGCGTTTTCAGCCCATTACCGGCATATGGAAGAAACAGCAGTAAGCACAGGGAAATATCTGCTTCTAAATCCAAAACGCAGCTATCTAACAGAACGGTTGTCAATGTGTGCACTCAACTTCCAGAGTTAAACCCGTGTGTGGATTCAGCAGTCTGCAGAGACTTTCTCTGCAGAGTCCCAAAACAGGCGTTTTCAGCCCATTACCGGCATATGGAAGGAACAGCAGTAAGCACAGGGAAATATCTGCTTCTAAATCCAAAACGCAGCTATCTAACAGAACGGTTGTCAATGTGTGCACTCAACTTCCAGAGTTAAACCCGTGTGTGGATTCAGCAGTCTGCAAACACTTTCTCTGCAGAGTCCCAAAACAGGCGTTTTCAGCGCAATACCGGCATTTGGAAGAAACGGCAGTAGGCACAGGGAAATATCTGCTTCTAAATCCAAAACGCAGCTATCTAACAGAACGGTTGTCAATGTGTGCACTCAACTTCCAGAGTTAAACCCGTGTGTGGATTCAGCAGTCTGCAGAGACTTTCTCTGCAGAGTCCCAAAACAGGTGTTTTCAGCCCATTACCGGCATATGGAAGAAACAGCAGTAAGCACAGGGAAATATCTGCTTCTAAATCAAAAACGCAGCTATCTAACAGAACGGTTCTCAATGTGTGCACTCAACTTCCAGAGTTAAACCCGTGTGTGGATTCAGCAGTCTGCAGAGACTTTCTCTGCAGAGTCTGAAAACAGGCGTTTTCAGCCCATTACCGGCATGTGGAAGAAACAGCAGTAAGCACAGGGAAATATCTGCTTCTAAATCCAAAACGCAGCTATCTAACAGAACGGTTGTCAATGTGTGCACTCAACTTCCAGAGTTAAACCCGTGTGTGGATTCAGCAGTCTGCAGAGACTTTCTCTGCAGAGTCTGAAAACAGGCGTTTTCAGCCCATTACCGGCATGTGGAAGAAACAGCAGTAAGCACAGGGAAATATCTGCTTCTAAATCCAAAACGCAGCTATCTAACAGAACGGTTGTCAATGTGTGCACTCAACTTCCAGAGTTAAACCCGTGTGTGGATTCAGCAGTCTGCAAACACTTTCTCTGCAGAGTCCCAAAACAGGCGTTTTCAGCCCATTACCGGCATATGGAAGAAACAGCATTAAGCACAGGGAAATATCTGCTTCTAAATCCAAAACGCAGCTATCTAACAGAACGGTTGTCAATGTGTGCACTCAACTTCCAGAGTTAAACGCGTGTGTGGATTCGGCAGCCTGCAGAGACTTTCTCTGCAGAGTCCCAAAACAGGCGTTTTCAGCCCATTACCGGCATATGGAAGAAACAGCAGTAAGCATAGGGAAATATCTGCTTCTAAATCCAAAACGCAGCTATCTAACAGAACGGTTGTCAATGTGTGCACTCAACTTCCAGAGTTAAACCCGTGTGTGGATTCAGCAGTCTGCAGAGACTTTCTCTGCAGAGTCTGAAAACAGGCGTTTTCAGCCCATTACCGGCATGTGGAAGAAACAGCAGTAAGCACAGGGAAATATCTGCTTCTAAATCCAAAACGCAGCTATCTAACAGAACGGTTGTCAATGTGTGCACTCAACTTCCAGAGTTAAACCCGTGTGTGGATTCAGCAGTCTGCAGAAACTTTCTCTGCAGAGTCCCAAAACAGGCGTTTTCAGCCCATTACCGGCATATGGAAGAAACAGCAGTAAGCACAGGGAAATATCTGCTTCTAAATCCAAAACGCAGCTATCTAACAGAACGGTTGTCAATGTGTGCACTCAACTTCCAGAGTTAAACCCGTGTGTGGATTCAGCAGTCTGCAGAGACTTTCTCTGCAGAGTCCCAAAACAGGCGTTTTCAGCCCATTACCGGCATATGGAAGGAACAGCAGTAAGCACAGGGAAATATCTGCTTCTAAATCCAAAACGCAGCTATCTAACAGAACGGTTGTCAATGTGTGCACTCAACTTCCAGAGTTAAACCCGTGTGTGGATTCAGCAGTCTGCAAACACTTTCTCTGCAGAGTCCCAAAACAGGCGTTTTCAGCGCAATACCGGCATTTGGAAGAAACGGCAGTAGGCACAGGGAAATATCTGCTTCTAAATCCAAAACGCAGCTATCTAACAGAACGGTTGTCAATGTGTGCACTCAACTTCCAGAGTTAAACCCGTGTGTGGATTCAGCAGTCTGCAGAGACTTTCTCTGCAGAGTCCCAAAACAGGTGTTTTCAGCCCATTACCGGCATATGGAAGAAACAGCAGTAAGCACAGGGAAATATCTGCTTCTAAATCAAAAACGCAGCTATCTAACAGAACGGTTCTCAATGTGTGCACTCAACTTCCAGAGTTAAACCCGTGTGTGGATTCAGCAGTCTGCAGAGACTTTCTCTGCAGAGTCTGAAAACAGGCGTTTTCAGCCCATTACCGGCATGTGGAAGAAACAGCAGTAAGCACAGGGAAATATCTGCTTCTAAATCCAAAACGCAGCTATCTAACAGAACGGTTGTCAATGTGTGCACTCAACTTCCAGAGTTAAACCCGTGTGTGGATTCAGCAGTCTGCAAACACTTTCTCTGCAGAGTCCCAAAACAGGCGTTTTCAGCCCATTACCGGCATATGGAAGAAACAGCATTAAGCACAGGGAAATATCTGCTTCTAAATCCAAAACGCAGCTATCTAACAGAACGGTTGTCAATGTGTGCACTCAACTTCCAGAGTTAAACGCGTGTGTGGATTCGGCAGCCTGCAGAGACTTTCTCTGCAGAGTCCCAAAACAGGCGTTTTCAGCCCATTACCGGCATATGGAAGAAACAGCAGTAAGCACAGGGAAATATCTGCTTCTAAATCCAAAACGCTGCTATCTAACAGAACGGTTGTCAATGTGTGCACTCAACTTCCAGAGTTAAACCCGTGTGTGGATTCAGCAGTCTGCAGAGACTTTCTCTGCAGAGTCCCAAAACAGGCGTTTTCAGCCCATTACCGGCATATGGAAGAAACAGCAGTAAGCACAGGGAAATATCTGCTTCTAAATCCAAAACGCAGCTATCTAACAGAACGGTTGTCAATGTGTGCACTCAACTTCCAGAGTTAAACCCGTGTGTGGATTCAGCAGTCTGCAGAGACTTTCTCTGCAGAGTCCCAAAACAGGCGTTTTCAGCCCATTACCGGCATATGGAAGAAACAGCAGTAAGCACAGGGAAATATCTGCTTCTAAATCCAAAACGCAGCTATCTAACAGAACGGTTGTCAATGTGTGCACTCAACTTCCAGAGTTAAACCCGTGTGTGGATTCAGCAGTCTGCAGAGACTTTCTCTGCAGAGTCCCAAAACAGGCGTTTTCAGCCCATTACCGGCATATGGAAGAAACAGCAGTAAGCACAGGGAAATATCTGCTTCTAAATCCAAAACGCAGCTATCTAACAGAACGGTTGTCAATGTGTGCACTCAACTTCCAGAGTTAAACCCGTGTGTGGA
Organism: Aotus nancymaae; assembly: GCF_030222135.1. NCBI lineage: Eukaryota > Metazoa > Chordata > Mammalia > Primates > Aotidae > Aotus > Aotus nancymaae. The sequence goes on along the minus strand of NW_026988629.1, from coordinate 179,030 downwards.
TTCAGCAGTCTGCAGAGACTTTCTCTGCAGAGTCCCAAAACAGGCGTTTTCAGCCCATTACCGGCATATGGAAGAAACAGCAGTAAGCCCAGGGAAATATCTGCTTCTAAATCCAAAACGCAGCTATCTAACAGAACGGTTGTCAATGTGTGCACTCAACTTCCAGAGTTAAACCCGTGTGTGGATTCAGCAGTCTGCAGAGACTTTCTCTGCAGAGTCCCAAAACAGGCGTTTTCAGCCCATTACCGGCATATGGAAGAAACAGCAGTAAGCCCAGGGAAATATCTGCTTCTAAATCCAAAACGCAGCTATCTAACAGAACGGTTGTCAATGTGTGAACTCAACTTCCAGAGTTAAACCCGTGTGTGTATTCAGCAGTCTGCAGAGACTTTCTCTGCAGAGTCCCAAAACAGGCGTTTTCAGCCCATTACCGGCATATGGAAGAAACAGCAGTAAGCACAGGGAAATATCTGCTTCTAAATCCAAAACGCAGCTATCTAACAGAACGGTTGTCAATGTGTGCACTCAACTTCCAGAGTTAAACCCGTGTGTGGATTCAGCAGTCTGCAGAGACTTTCTCTGCAGAGTCCCAAAACAGGCGTTTTCAGCCCATTACCGGCATATGGAAGGAACAGCAGTAAGCACAGGGAAATATCTGCTTCTAAATCCAAAACGCAGCTATCTAACAGAACGGTTGTCAATGTGTGCACTCAACTTCCAGAGTTAAACCCGTGTGTGTATTCAGCAGTCTGCAGAGACTTTCTCTGCAGAGTCCCAAAACAGGCGTTTTCAGCCCATTACCGGCATATGGAAGAAACAGCAGTAAGCACAGGGAAATATCTGCTTCTAAATCCAAAACGCAGCTATCTAACAGAACGGTTGTCAATGTGTGCACTCAACTTCCAGAGTTAAACCCGTGTGTGGATTCAGCAGTCTGCAGAGACTTTCTCTGCAGAGTCCCAAAACAGGCGTTTTCAGCCCATTACCGGCATATGGAAGGAACAGCAGTAAGCACAGGGAAATATCTGCTTCTAAATCCAAAACGCAGCTATCTAACAGAACGGTTGTCAATGTGTGCACTCAACTTCCAGAGTTAAACCCGTGTGTGGATTCAGCAGTCTGCAGAGACTTTCTCTGCAGAGTCCCAAAACAGGCGTTTTCAGCCCATTACCGGCATATGGAAGAAACAGCAGTAAGCACAGGGAAATATCTGCTTCTAAATCCAAAACGCTGCTATCTAACAGAACGGTTGTCAATGTGTGCACTCAACTTCCAGAGTTAAACCCGTGTGTGGATTCAGCAGTCTGCAGAGACTTTCTCTGCAGAGTCCCAAAACAGGCGTTTTCAGCCCATTACCGGCATATGGAAGAAACAGCAGTAAGCACAGGGAAATATCTGCTTCTAAATCCAAAACGCAGCTATCTAACAGAACGGTTGTCAATGTGTGCACTCAACTTCCAGAGTTAAACCCGTGTGTGGATTCAGCAGTCTGCAGAGACTTTCTCTGCAGAGTCCCAAAACAGGCGTTTTCAGCCCATTACCGGCATATGGAAGAAACAGCAGTAAGCACAGGGAAATATCTGCTTCTAAATCCAAAACGCAGCTATCTAACAGAACGGTTGTCAATGTGTGCACTCAACTTCCAGAGTTAAACCCGTGTGTGGATTCAGCAGTCTGCAGAGACTTTCTCTGCAGAGTCCCAAAACAGGCGTTTTCAGCCCATTACCGGCATATGGAAGAAACAGCAGTAAGCACAGGGAAATATCTGCTTCTAAATCCAAAACGCAGCTATCTAACAGAACGGTTGTCAATGTGTGCACTCAACTTCCAGAGTTAAACCCGTGTGTGGATTCAGCAGTCTGCAGAGACTTTCTCTGCAGAGTCCCAAAACAGGCGTTTTCAGCCCATTACCGGCATATGGAAGAAACAGCAGTAAGCCCAGGGAAATATCTGCTTCTAAATCCAAAACGCAGCTATCTAACAGAACGGTTGTCAATGTGTGCACTCAACTTCCAGAGTTAAACCCGTGTGTGGATTCAGCAGTCTGCAGAGACTTTCTCTGCAGAGTCCCAAAACAGGCGTTTTCAGCCCATTACCGGCATATGGAAGAAACAGCAGTAAGCCCAGGGAAATATCTGCTTCTAAATCCAAAACGCAGCTATCTAACAGAACGGTTGTCAATGTGTGAACTCAACTTCCAGAGTTAAACCCGTGTGTGTATTCAGCAGTCTGCAGAGACTTTCTCTGCAGAGTCCCAAAACAGGCGTTTTCAGCCCATTACCGGCATATGGAAGAAACAGCAGTAAGCACAGGGAAATATCTGCTTCTAAATCCAAAACGCAGCTATCTAACAGAACGGTTGTCAATGTGTGCACTCAACTTCCAGAGTTAAACCCGTGTGTGGATTCAGCAGTCTGCAGAGACTTTCTCTGCAGAGTCCCAAAACAGGCGTTTTCAGCCCATTACCGGCATATGGAAGGAACAGCAGTAAGCACAGGGAAATATCTGCTTCTAAATCCAAAACGCAGCTATCTAACAGAACGGTTGTCAATGTGTGCACTCAACTTCCAGAGTTAAACCCGTGTGTGGATTCAGCAGTCTGCAGAGACTTTCTCTGCAGAGTCCCAAAACAGGCGTTTTCAGCCCATTACCGGCATATGGAAGAAACAGCAGTAAGCACAGGGAAATATCTGCTTCTAAATCCAAAACGCAGCTATCTAACAGAACGGTTGTCAATGTGTGCACTCAACTTCCAGAGTTAAACCCGTGTGTGGATTCAGCAGTCTGCAAACACTTTCTCTGCAGAGTCCCAAAACAGGCGTTTTCAGCGCAATACCGGCATTTGGAAGAAACGGCAGTAGGCACAGGGAAATATCTGCTTCTAAATCCAAAACGCAGCTATCTAACAGAACGGTTGTCAATGTGTGCACTCAACTTCCAGAGTTAAACCCGTGTGTGGATTCAGCAGTCTGCAAACACTTTCTGTGCAGAGTCTGAAAGTAGGCCTTTCCGGCCCGTTACCGGCATATAGAAGAAAGAGCATTAAGACTGCGTCTAAAACTCAGAAGAAACGTTTCTTTCAACCTGCTCGCCCGTGTGTTCTTTGACCTAAGGGAGTTTAATCTATGTTTAGATTCAGCGAGATAGAAACACGTTTATTCTAGGAGCTGTCTTTGGATATTCCGGAATGAATGGGAGTATATGCTGTAAAGAGAAATATCTGTTTCTAAAACCAAAATGGATCTATCTAGCAGAGTGGTTGTGAATGTGTGCCTTTGGCTTAAAGAGGTAAACTGCTCTTCTCATGCAGCTCTTTAGAAACCCTTTATATGCAAATTCTCATACAGGCCTTTCCAGCAAAACACCAGCCTAAAGGAAATAGCAGTAAGACTGCATCTTTAACATGGACGAAACTGTTTTCAAACTGCTCTGCTGTGTGTTCATTCATATAAGAGACTTGAATATATGTTCAGATTCAGCTAGTTAGCAACACGTTTCTTCCAGGAGCTGTGTTTGCCTATTCCAGAGTATACTGGAGTATAAGATGTAAAGACAAATGTCTCGTTCCAAAAGAAAAACGGATGATCTAATGGAATGGTTGTCAATGTGTGCATTCAACTTACTGAGCTAAACTGCTGTTTGTATGCAGCAGTTTAGAAAACATTTCTGTGTAGATTCTCAAATAGACATTTCCAGCAAAATACCGGCCTATAAGAAATAGCAGTAAGACTGCGTCTAAAACTCAGAGGGAACGTTTCTTTCAAACTGCTCTGCAGTGTGTTCGTTCACCAAAGGTCGTTGAATCTATGTTTGGATTCAGCGAGTTTGAAACACGTTTATTCTAGGAGCTGCATTTCGATATTCCAGAGTGTATGGGAGTAAATGCTGTAAAGAGAAATATCTGTTTCTAAAACCAAAACGGAGCTATCTAACAGAATGGTTGTGAATGTGTGCATTCAACTTAAAGGGTTAATCTGCTCTTCTTAGGCAGCAGTTTAGAAACCCTTTATATGCAAATTCTAAAATCAACATTTGCAGCAAAACACCAGCCTAAAAGAAGTAGCAGTAAGACTGCATCTATAACATAGAAGAAACGTTTTCTTCAAAATGCTCTGCTCTGTGTTCATTCAACTAAGAGTCTTGAGTATATGTTCAGATTCAGCGAGTAAGAAACACGTTTCTTCCAGGAGCTGCATTTGCATATTCCAGAGTGTACTGGAGTATAAGGTTTAAAGTGAAATATCTGGTTCTAAAACAAACACGGAGCCATCTAACAGAATGGTTGTCACTGTGTGCATTCAGCTTATTGAGATAAACTGTTGTTTCTATGCAGCAGTTTAGAAAAGATTTTTGTGCAGATTCTAAAACAGACATTCCCAGCAAAATACCGGCCTCTAAGAAATAGCAATAAGACTGCGTCTAAAACTCAAATAAAACGTTTCTTTCAAACTGCTGTGCTGTGTGTTCGTTCACCTAAGGGAGTTGAATCTATGTTTAGATTCAGCGACTTAGAAACACGTCTATTCTGGGAGCTGTGTTTGGCTATTCCAGAATGAATGGGAGTATATGCTGTAACTAGAAACACAGGCTTCTAAAACCAAAACGGAGCTAGCTAACAGAATGATTGTGAATGAGGGCATTCAACTTAACGAATTAAACTGCTCCACTTATGCAGCAGTTTACAAACCATTTGTATGGAAATTCTAAAACCAACATTTCCAGGAAAACACCAGCCTAAAAGCAATAGCAGTAACAGTGCATCTATAACATGGAAGAAATGTTTTTTTCAAACTCCTCTGCTGCGTGTTCATTCACCTAAGAGACTTCAATATATGCTCAGATTCAGCGAGTTACAAACACGTTTCTTCCAGGAGCTGCGTTTGCATATATCAGAGTGTACTGGGGTACAAGATGTAAAGGGAAATATCTGATTATACGTAGAAACCCGTTTCTTTTAGGAGCTGCGTTTGGATATTCCAGAGTGAATGAGAGGATATGCTGTAAAGAGAAATAACTTCTTCTAAAACCAAAAGGCAGCTATGTAACTGAATGGTTGTCAATGCGTGCATTCACCTTCCAGAGATGAACTCGTGTGTGGATTCAGCAGTCTGCAAACACTTTCTGTGCAGAGTCCCAAAACAGGCGTTTTCAGCCCAATACCGGCATATGGAAGAAACAGCAGTAAGCACAGGGAAATATCTGCTTCTAAATCCAAAACGCAGCTATCTAACAGAACGGTTGTCAATGTGTGCACTCAACTTCCAGAGTTAAACCCGTGTGTGGATTCAGCAGTCTGCAGAGACTTTCTCTGCAGAGTCCCAAAACAGGCGTTTTCAGCCCATTACCGGCATATGGAAGAAACAGCAGTAAGCACAGGGAAATATCTGCTTCTAAATCCAAAACGCAGCTATCTAACAGAACGGTTGTCAATGTGTGCACTCAACTTCCAGAGTTAAACCGGTGTGTGGATTCAGCAGTCTGCAGAGACTTTCTCTGCAGAGTCCCAAAACAGGCGTTTTCAGCCCATTACCGGCATAAGGAAGAAGCAGCAGTAAGCACAGGGAAATATCTGCTTCTAAATCCAAAACGCAGCTATCTAACAGAACGGTTGTCAATGTGTGCACTCAACTTCCAGAGTTAAACCCGTGTGTGGATTCAGCAGTCTGCCAACACTTTCTCTGCAGAGTCCCAAAACAGGCGTTTTCAGCCCATTACCGGCATATGGAAGAAACAGCAGTAAGCACAGGGAAATATCTGCTTCTAAATCCAAAACGCAGCTATCTAACAGAACGGTTGTCAATGTGTGCACTCAACTTCCAGAGTTAAACCCGTGTGTGGATTCAGCAGCCTGCAGAGACTTTCTCTGCAGAGTCCCAAAACAGGCGTTTTCAGCCCATTACCGGCATATGGAAGAAACAGCAGTAAGCATAGGGAAATATCTGCTTCTAAATCCAAAACGCAGCTATCTAACAGAACGGTTGTCAATGTGTGCACTCAACTTCCAGAGTTAAACCCGTGTGTGGATTCAGCAGTCTGCAGAGACTTTCTCTGCAGAGTCCCAAAACAGGCGTTTTCAGCCCATTACCGGCATGTGGAAGAAACAGCAGTAAGCACAGGGAAATATCTGCTTCTAAATCCAAAACGCAGCTATCTAACAGAACGGTTGTCAATGTGTGCACTCAACTTCCAGAGTTAAACCCGTGTGTGGATTCAGCAGTCTGCAGAAACTTTCTCTGCAGAGTCCCAAAACAGGCGTTTTCAGCCCATTACCGGCATATGGAAGAAACAGCAGTAAGCACAGGGAAATATCTGCTTCTAAATCCAAAACGCAGCTATCTAACAGAACGGTTGTCAATGTGTGCACTCAACTTCCAGAGTTAAACCCGTGTGTGGATTCAGCAGTCTGCAGAGACTTTCTCTGCAGAGTCCCAAAACAGGCGTTTTCAGCCCATTACCGGCATATGGAAGGAACAGCAGTAAGCACAGGGAAATATCTGCTTCTAAATCCAAAACGCAGCTATCTAACAGAACGGTTGTCAATGTGTGCACTCAACTTCCAGAGTTAAACCCGTGTGTGGATTCAGCAGTCTGCAGAGACTTTCTCTGCAGAGTCCCAAAACAGGCGTTTTCAGCCCTTTACCGGCATATGGAAGAAACAGCAGTAAGCACAGGGAAATATCTGCTTCTAAATCCAAAACGCAGCTATCTAACAGAACGGTTGTCAATGTGTGCACTCAACTTCCAGAGTTAAACCCGTGTGTGGATTCAGCAGTCTGCAAACACTTTCTCTGCAGAGTCCCAAAACAGGCGTTTTCAGCGCAATACCGGCATTTGGAAGAAACGGCAGTAGGCACAGGGAAATATCTGCTTCTAAATCCAAAACGCAGCTATCTAACAGAACGGTTGTCAATGTGTGCACTCAACTTCCAGAGTTAAACCCGTGTGTGGATTCAGCAGTCTGCAGAGACTTTCTCTGCAGAGTCCCAAAACAGGTGTTTTCAGCCCATTACCGGCATATGGAAGAAACAGCAGTAAGCACAGGGAAATATCTGCTTCTAAATCAAAAACGCAGCTATCTAACAGAACGGTTCTCAATGTGTGCACTCAACTTCCAGAGTTAAACCCGTGTGTGGATTCAGCAGTCTGCAGAGACTTTCTCTGCAGAGTCTGAAAACAGGCGTTTTCAGCCCATTACCGGCATGTGGAAGAAACAGCAGTAAGCACAGGGAAATATCTGCTTCTAAATCCAAAACGCAGCTATCTAACAGAACGGTTGTCAATGTGTGCACTCAACTTCCAGAGTTAAACCCGTGTGTGGATTCAGCAGTCTGCAAACACTTTCTCTGCAGAGTCCCAAAACAGGCGTTTTCAGCCCATTACCGGCATATGGAAGAAACAGCATTAAGCACAGGGAAATATCTGCTTCTAAATCCAAAACGCAGCTATCTAACAGAACGGTTGTCAATGTGTGCACTCAACTTCCAGAGTTAAACGCGTGTGTGGATTCGGCAGCCTGCAGAGACTTTCTCTGCAGAGTCCCAAAACAGGCGTTTTCAGCCCATTACCGGCATATGGAAGAAACAGCAGTAAGCACAGGGAAATATCTGCTTCTAAATCCAAAACGCTGCTATCTAACAGAACGGTTGTCAATGTGTGCACTCAACTTCCAGAGTTAAACCCGTGTGTGGATTCAGCAGTCTGCAGAGACTTTCTCTGCAGAGTCCCAAAACAGGCGTTTTCAGCCCATTACCGGCATATGGAAGAAACAGCAGTAAGCACAGGGAAATATCTGCTTCTAAATCCAAAACGCAGCTATCTAACAGAACGGTTGTCAATGTGTGCACTCAACTTCCAGAGTTAAACCCGTGTGTGGATTCAGCAGTCTGCAGAGACTTTCTCTGCAGAGTCCCAAAACAGGCGTTTTCAGCCCATTACCGGCATATGGAAGAAACAGCAGTAAGCACAGGGAAATATCTGCTTCTAAATCCAAAACGCAGCTATCTAACAGAACGGTTGTCAATGTGTGCACTCAACTTCCAGAGTTAAACCCGTGTGTGGATTCAGCAGTCTGCAAACACTTTCTCTGCAGAGTCCCAAAACAGGCGTTTTCAGCCCATTACCGGCATATGGAAGAAACAGCAGTAAGCACAGGGAAATATCTGCTTCTAAATCCAAAACGCAGCTATCTAACAGAACGGTTGTCAATGTGTGCACTCAACTTCCAGAGTTAAACCCGTGTGTGGATTCAGCAGTCTGCAGAGACTTTCTCTGCAGAGTCCCAAAACAGGCGTTTTCAGCCCATTACCGGCATATGGAAGAAACAGCAGTAAGCCCAGGGAAATATCTGCTTCTAAATCCAAAACGCAGCTATCTAACAGAACGGTTGTCAATGTGTGCACTCAACTTCCAGAGTTAAACCCGTGTGTGGATTCAGCAGTCTGCAGAGACTTTCTCTGCAGAGTCCCAAAACAGGCGTTTTCAGCCCATTACCGGCATATGGAAGAAACAGCAGTAAGCCCAGGGAAATATCTGCTTCTAAATCCAAAACGCAGCTATCTAACAGAACGGTTGTCAATGTGTGAACTCAACTTCCAGAGTTAAACCCGTGTGTGTATTCAGCAGTCTGCAGAGACTTTCTCTGCAGAGTCCCAAAACAGGCGTTTTCAGCCCATTACCGGCATATGGAAGAAACAGCAGTAAGCACAGGGAAATATCTGCTTCTAAATCCAAAACGCAGCTATCTAACAGAACGGTTGTCAATGTGTGCACTCAACTTCCAGAGTTAAACCCGTGTGTGGATTCAGCAGTCTGCAGAGACTTTCTCTGCAGAGTCCCAAAACAGGCGTTTTCAGCCCATTACCGGCATATGGAAGGAACAGCAGTAAGCACAGGGAAATATCTGCTTCTAAATCCAAAACGCAGCTATCTAACAGAACGGTTGTCAATGTGTGCACTCAACTTCCAGAGTTAAACCCGTGTGTGGATTCAGCAGTCTGCAGAGACTTTCTCTGCAGAGTCCCAAAACAGGCGTTTTCAGCCCATTACCGGCATATGGAAGAAACAGCAGTAAGCACAGGGAAATATCTGCTTCTAAATCCAAAACGCAGCTATCTAACAGAACGGTTGTCAATGTGTGCACTCAACTTCCAGAGTTAAACCCGTGTGTGGATTCAGCAGTCTGCAAACACTTTCTCTGCAGAGTCCCAAAACAGGCGTTTTCAGCGCAATACCGGCATTTGGAAGAAACGGCAGTAGGCACAGGGAAATATCTGCTTCTAAATCCAAAACGCAGCTATCTAACAGAACGGTTGTCAATGTGTGCACTCAACTTCCAGAGTTAAACCCGTGTGTGGATTCAGCAGTCTGCAAACACTTTCTGTGCAGAGTCTGAAAGTAGGCCTTTCCGGCCCGTTACCGGCATATAGAAGAAAGAGCATTAAGACTGCGTCTAAAACTCAGAAGAAACGTTTCTTTCAACCTGCTCGGCCGTGTGTTCTTTGACCTAAGGGAGTTTAATCTATGTTTAGATTCAGCGAGATAGAAACACGTTTATTCTAGGAGCTGTCTTTGGATATTCCGGAATGAATGGGAGTATATGCTGTAAAGAGAAATATCTGTTTCTAAAACCAAAATGGATCTATCTAGCAGAGTGGTTGTGAATGTGTGCCTTTGGCTTAAAGAGGTAAACTGCTCTTCTCATGCAGCTCTTTAGAAACCCTTTATATGCAAATTCTCATACAGGCCTTTCCAGCAAAACACCAGCCTAAAGGAAATAGCAGTAAGACTGCATCTTTAACATGGACGAAACTGTTTTCAAACTGCTCTGCTGTGTGTTCATTCATATAAGAGACTTGAATATATGTTCAGATTCAGCTAGTTAGCAACACGTTTCTTCCAGGAGCTGTGTTTGCCTATTCCAGAGTATACTGGAGTATAAGATGTAAAGACAAATGTCTCGTTCCAAAAGAAAAACGGATGATCTAATGGAATGGTTGTCAATGTGTGCATTCAACTTACTGAGCTAAACTGCTGTTTGTATGCAGCAGTTTAGAAAACATTTCTGTGTAGATTCTCAAATAGACATTTCCAGCAAAATACCGGCCTATAAGAAATAGCAGTAAGACTGCGTCTAAAACTCAGAGGGAACGTTTCTTTCAAACTGCTCTGCAGTGTGTTCGTTCACCAAAGGTCGTTGAATCTATGTTTGGATTCAGCGAGTTTGAAACACGTTTATTCTAGGAGCTGCATTTCGATATTCCAGAGTGTATGGGAGTAAATGCTGTAAAGAGAAATATCTGTTTCTAAAACCAAAACGGAGCTATCTAACAGAATGGTTGTGAATGTGTGCATTCAACTTAAAGGGTTAATCTGCTCTTCTTAGGCAGCAGTTTAGAAACCCTTTATATGCAAATTCTAAAATCAACATTTGCAGCAAAACACCAGCCTAAAAGAAGTAGCAGTAAGACTGCATCTATAACATAGAAGAAACGTTTTCTTCAAAATGCTCTGCTCTGTGTTCATTCAACTAAGAGTCTTGAGTATATGTTCAGATTCAGCGAGTAAGAAACACGTTTCTTCCAGGAGCTGCATTTGCATATTCCAGAGTGTACTGGAGTATAAGGTTTAAAGTGAAATATCTGGTTCTAAAACAAACACGGAGCCATCTAACAGAATGGTTGTCACTGTGTGCATTCAGCTTATTGAGATAAACTGTTGTTTCTATGCAGCAGTTTAGAAAAGATTTTTGTGCAGATTCTAAAACAGACATTCCCAGCAAAATACCGGCCTCTAAGAAATAGCAATAAGACTGCGTCTAAAACTCAAATAAAACGTTTCTTTCAAACTGCTGTGCTGTGTGTTCGTTCACCTAAGGGAGTTGAATCTATGTTTAGATTCAGCGACTTAGAAACACGTCTATTCTGGGAGCTGTGTTTGGCTATTCCAGAATGAATGGGAGTATATGCTGTAACTAGAAACACAGGCTTCTAAAACCAAAACGGAGCTAGCTAACAGAATGATTGTGAATGAGGGCATTCAACTTAACGAATTAAACTGCTCCACTTATGCAGCAGTTTACAAACCATTTGTATGGAAATTCTAAAACCAACATTTCCAGGAAAACACCAGCCTAAAAGCAATAGCAGTAACAGTGCATCTATAACATGGAAGAAATGTTTTTTTCAAACTCCTCTGCTGCGTGTTCATTCACCTAAGAGACTTCAATATATGCTCAGATTCAGCGAGTTACAAACACGTTTCTTCCAGGAGCTGCGTTTGCATATATCAGAGTGTACTGGGGTACAAGATGTAAAGGGAAATATCTGATTATACGTAGAAACCCGTTTCTTTTAGGAGCTGCGTTTGGATATTCCAGAGTGAATGAGAGTATATGCTGTAAAGAGAAATAACTTCTTCTAAAACCAAAAGGCAGCTATGTAACTGAATGGTTGTCAATGCGTGCATTCACCTTCCAGAGATGAACTCGTGTGTGGATTCAGCAGTCTGTAAACACTTTCTGTGCAGAGTCCCAAAACAGGCGTTTTCAGCCCAATACCGGCATATGGAAGAAACAGCAGTAAGCACAGGGAAATATCTGCTTCTAAATCCAAAACGCAGCTATCTAACAGAACGGTTGTCAATGTGTGCACTCAACTTCCGGAGTTAAACCCGTGTGTGGATTCAGCAGTCTGCAAACACTTTCTCTGCAGAGTCCCAAAACAGGCGTTTTCAGCCCATTACCGGCATATGGAAGAAACAGCAGTAAGCACAGGGAAATATCTGCTTCTAAATCCAAAACGCAGCTATCTAACAACGGTTGTCAACGTGTGCACTCAACTTCCAGAGTTAAACCCGTGTGTGGATTCAGCAGTCTGAAGAGACTTTCTCTGCAGAGTCCCAAAACAGGCGTTTTCAGCCCATTACCGGCATATGGAAGAAACAGCAGTAAGCACAGGGAAATATCTGCTTCTAAATCCAAAACGCAGCTATCTAACAGAACGGTTGTCAATGTGTGCACTCAACTTCCAGAGTTAAACCCGTGTGTGGATTCAGCAGTTTGCACACACTTTCTCTGCAGAGTCCCAAAACAGGCGTTTTCAGCCCATTACCGGCATATGGAAGAAACAGCAGTAAGCACAGGGAAATATCTGCTTCTAAATCCAAAACGCAGCTATATAACAGAACGGTTGTCAATGTGTGCACTCAACTTCCAGAGTTAAACCCGTGTGTGGATTCAGCAGTCTGCAGAGACATTCTCTGCAGAGTCCCAAAACAGGCGTTTTCAGCCCATTACCGGCATATGGAAGAAACAGCAGTAAGCACAGGGAAATATCTGCTTCTAAATCCAAAACGCAGCTATCTAACAGAACGGTTGTCAATGTGTGCACTCAACTTCCAGAGTTAAACCGGTGTGTGGATTCAGCAGTCTGCAAACACTTTCTCTGCAGAGTCCCAAAACAGGCGTTTTCAGCCCATTACCGGCATATGGAAGAAGCAGCAGTAAGCACAGGGAAATATCTGCTTCTAAATCCAAAACGCAGCTATCTAACAGAACGGTTGTCAATGTGTGCACTCAACTTCCAGAGTTAAACCCGTGTGTGGATTCAGCAGTCTGCAGAGACTTTCTCTGCAGAGTCCCAAAACAGGCGTTTTCAGCCCATTACCGGCATATGGAAGAAACAGCAGTAAGCACAGGGAAATATCTGCTTCTAAATCCAAAACGCAGCTATCTAACAGAACGGTTGTCAATGTGTGCACTCAACTTCCAGAGTTAAACCCGTGTGTGGATTCAGCAGTCTGCAGAGACTTTCTCTGCAGAGTCCCAAAACAGGCGTTTTCAGCCCATTACCGGCATATGGAAGAAACAGCAGTAAGCAAAGGGAAATATCTGCTTCTAAATCCAAAACGCAGCTATCTAACAGAACCGTTGTCAAAGTGTGCACTCAACTTCCAGAGTTAAACCCGTGTGTGGATTCAGCAGTCTGCAGAGACTTTCTCTGCAGAGTCCCAAAACAGGCGTTTTCAGCCCATTACCGGCATATGGAAGAAACAGCAGTAAGCACAGGGAAATATCTGCTTCTAAATCCAAAACGCAGCTATCTAACAGAACGGTTGTCAATGTGTGAACTCAACTTCCAGAGTTAAACCCGTGTGTGTATTCAGCAGTCTGCAGAAACTTTCTCTGCAGAGTCCCAAAACAGGCGTTTTCAGCCCATTACCGGCATATGGAAGAAACAGCAGTAAGCACAGGGAAATATCTGCTTCTAAATCCAAAACGCAGCTATCTAACAGAACGGTTGTCAATGTGTGCACTCAACTTCCAGAGTTAAACCCGTGTGTGGATTCAGCAGTCTGCAGAGACTTTCTCTGCAGAGTCCCAAAACAAGCGTTTTCAGCCCATTACCGGCATATGGAAGAAACAGCAGTAAGCACAGGGAAATATCTTCTTCTAAATCCAAAACGCAGCTATCTAACAGAACGGTTGTCAATGTGTGCACTCAACTTCCAGAGTTAAACCCGTGTGTGGATTCAGCAGTCTGCAGAGACTTTCTCTGCAGAGTCCCAAAACAGGCGTTTTCAGCCCATTACCGGCATATGGAAGAAACAGCAGTAAGCACAGGGAAATATCTGCTTCTAAATCCAAAACGCAGCTATCTAACAGAACGGTTGTCAATGTGTGCACTCAACTTCCAGAGTTAAACCCGTGTGTGGATTCAGCAGTCTGCAGAGACTTTCTCTGCAGAGTCCCAAAACAGGCGTTTTCAGCCCATTACCGGCATATGGAAGAAACAGCAGTAAGCACAGGGAAATATCTGCTTCTAAATCCAAAACGCAGCTATCTAACAGAACGGTTGTCAATGTGTGCACTCAACTTCCAGAGTTAAACCCGTGTGTGGATTCAGCAGTCTGCAGAGACTTTCTCTGCAGAGTCCCAAAACAGGCGTTTTCAGCCCATTACCGGCATAGGGAAGAAGCAGCAGTAAGCACAGGGAAATATCTGCTTCTAAATCCAAAACGCAGCTATCTAACAGAACGGTTGTCAATGTGTGCACTCAACTTCCAGAGTTAAACCGGTGTGTGGATTCAGCAGTCTGCAAACACTTTCTCTGCAGAGTCCCAAAACAGGCGTTTTCAGCCCATTACCGGCATATGGAAGAAGCAGCAGTAAGCACAGGGAAATATCTGCTTCTAAATCCAAAACGCAGCTATCTAACAGAACGGTTGTCAATGTGTGCACTCAACTTCCAGAGTTAAACCCGTGTGTGGATTCAGCAGTCTGCCAACACTTTCTCTGCAGAGTCCCAAAACAGGCGTTTTCAGCCCATTACCGGCATATGGAAGAAACAGCAGTAAGCACAGGGAAATATCTGCTTCTAAATCCAAAACGCAGCTATCTAACAGAACGGTTGTCAATGTGTGCACTCAACTTCCAGAGTTAAACCCGTGTGTGGATTCAGCAGCCTGCAGAGACTTTCTCTGCAGAGTCCCAAAACAGGCGTTTTCAGCCCATTACCGGCATATGGAAGAAACAGCAGTAAGCATAGGGAAATATCTGCTTCTAAATCCAAAACGCAGCTATCTAACAGAACGGTTGTCAATGTGTGAACTCAACTTCCAGAGTTAAACCCGTGTGTGGATTCAGCAGTCTGCAAACACTTTCTCTGCAGAGTTCCAAAACAGGCGTTTTAACCCCTTACCGGCATATGGAAGAAACAGCAGTAAGCACAGGGAAATATCTGCTTCTAAATCCAAAACGCAGCTATCTAACAGAACGGTTGTCAATGTGTGCACTGAACTTCCTGAGTTAAACCCGTGTGTGGATTTAGCAGTCTGCAGAGACTTTCTCTGCAGAGTCCCAAAACAGGCGTTTTCAGCCCATTACCGGCATATGGAAGAAACAGCAGTAAGCACAGGGAAATATCTGCTTCTAAATCCAAAACGCAGCTATCTAACAGAACGGTTCTCAATGTGTGCACTCAACTTCCAGAGTTAAACCCGTGTGTGGATTCAGCAGTCTGCAGAGACTTTCTCTGCAGAGTCTGAAAACAGGCGTTTTCAGCCCATTACCGGCATGTGGAAGAAACAGCAGTAAGCACAGGGAAATATCTGCTTCTAAATCCAAAACGCAGCTATCTAACAGAACGGTTGTCAATGTGTGCACTCAACTTCCAGAGTTAAACCCGTGTGTGGATTCAGCAGTCTGCAAACACTTTCTCTGCAGAGTCCCAAAACAGGCGTTTTCAGCCCATTACCGGCATATGGAAGAAACAGCATTAAGCACAGGGAAATATCTGCTTCTAAATCCAAAACGCAGCTATCTAACAGAACGGTTGTCAATGTGTGCACTCAACTTCCAGAGTTAAACGCGTGTGTGGATTCGGCAGCCTGCAGAGACTTTCTCTGCAGAGTCCCAAAACAGGCGTTTTCAGCCCATTACCGGCATATGGAAGAAACAGCAGTAAGCACAGGGAAATATCTGCTTCTAAATCCAAAACGCTGCTATCTAACAGAACGGTTGTCAATGTGTGCACTCAACTTCCAGAGTTAAACCCGTGTGTGGATTCAGCAGTCTGCAGAGACTTTCTCTGCAGAGTCCCAAAACAGGCGTTTTCAGCCCATTACCGGCATATGGAAGAAACAGCAGTAAGCACAGGGAAATATCTGCTTCTAAATCCAAAACGCAGCTATCTAACAACGGTTGTCAACGTGTGCACTCAACTTCCAGAGTTAAACCCGTGTGTGGATTCAGCAGTCTGCAGAGACTTTCTCTGCAGAGTCCCAAAACAGGCGTTTTCAGCCCATTACCGGCATATGGAAGAAACAGCAGTAAGCACAGGGAAATATCTGCTTCTAAATCCAAAACGCAGCTATCTAACAGAACGGTTGTCAATGTGTGCACTCAACTTCCAGAGTTAAACCCGTGTGTGGATTCAGCAGTTTGCAAACACTTTCTCTGCAGAGTCCCAAAACAGGCGTTTTCAGCCCATTACCGGCATATGGAAGAAACAGCAGTAAGCACAGGGAAATATCTGCTTCTAAATCCAAAACGCAGCTATATAACAGAACGGTTGTCAATGTGTGCACTCAACTTCCAGAGTTAAACCCGTGTGTGGATTCAGCAGTCTGCAGAGACATTCTCTGCAGAGTCCCAAAACAGGCGTTTTCAGCCCATTACCGGCATATGGAAGAAACAGCAGTAAGCACAGGGAAATATCTGCTTCTAAATCCAAAACGCAGCTATCTAACAGAACGGTTGTCAATGTGTGCACTCAACTTCCAGAGTTAAACCGGTGTGTGGATTCAGCAGTCTGCAAACACTTTCTCTGCAGAGTCCCAAAACAGGCGTTTTCAGCCCATTACCGGCATATGGAAGAAGCAGCAGTAAGCACAGGGAAATATCTGCTTCTAAATCCAAAACGCAGCTATCTAACAGAACGGTTGTCAATGTGTGCACTCAACTTCCAGAGTTAAACCCTTGTGTGGATTCAGCAGTCTGCAGAGACTTTCTCTGCAGAGTCCCAAAACAGGCGTTTTCAGCCCATTACCGGCATATGGAAGAAACAGCAGTAAGCACAGGGAAATATCTGCTTCTAAATCCAAAACGCAGCTATCTAACAGAACGGTTGTCAATGTGTGCACTCAACTTCCAGAGTTAAACCCGTGTGTGGATTCAGCAGTCTGCAGAGACTTTCTCTGCAGAGTCCCAAAACAGGCGTTTTCAGCCCATTACCGGCATATGGAAGAAACAGCAGTAAGCAAAGGGAAATATCTGCTTCTAAATCCAAAACGCAGCTATCTAACAGAACGGTTGTCAAAGTGTGCACTCAACTTCCAGAGTTAAACCCGTGTGTGGATTCAGCAGTCTGCAGAGACTTTCTCTGCAGAGTCCCAAAACAGGCGTTTTCAGCCCATTACCGGCATATGGAAGAAACAGCAGTAAGCACAGGGAAATATCTGCTTCTAAATCCAAAACGCAGCTATCTAACAGAACGGTTGTCAATGTGTGCACTCAACTTCCAGAGTTAAACCGGTGTGTGGATTCAGCAGTCTGCAGAGACTTTCTCTGCAGAGTCCCAAAACAGGCGTTTTCAGCCCATTACCGGCATATGGAAGAAACAGCAGTAAGCACAGGGAAATATCTGCTTCTAAATCCAAAACGCAGCTATCTAACAGAACGGTTGTCAATGTGTGCACTCAACTTCCAGAGTTAAACCCGTGTGTGGATTCAGCAGTCTGCAGAGACTTTCTCTGCAGAGTCCCAAAACAGGCGTTTTCAGCCCATTACCGGCATATGGAAGAAACAGCAGTAAGCACAGGGAAATATCTGCTTCTAAATCCAAAACGCAGCTATCTAACAGAACGGTTGTCAATGTGTGCACTCAACTTCCAGAGTTAAACCCGTGTGTGGATTCAGCAGTCTGCAGAGACTTTCTCTGCAGAGTCCCAAAACAGGCGTTTTCAGCCCATTACCGGCATATGGAAGAAACAGCAGTAAGCACAGGGAAATATCTGCTTCTAAATCCAAAACGCAGCTATCTAACAGAACGGTTGTCAATGTGTGCACTCAACTTCCAGAGTTAAACCCGTGTGTGGATTCAGCAGTCTGCCAACACTTTCTCTGCAGAGTCCCAAAACAGGCGTTTTCAGCCCATTACCGGCATATGGAAGAAACAGCAGTAAGCACAGGGAAATATCTGCTTCTAAATCCAAAACGCAGCTATCTAACAGAACGGTTGTCAATGTGTGCACTCAACTTCCAGAGTTAAACCCGTGTGTGGATTCAGCAGTCTGCAGAGACTTTCTCTGCAGAGTCCCAAAACAGGCGTTTTCAGCCCATTACCGGCATATGGAAGAAACAGCAGTAAGCACAGGGAACTATCTGCTTCTAAATCCAAAACGCAGCTATCTAACAGAACGGTTGTCAATGTGTGCACTCAACTTCCAGAGTTAAACCCGTGTGTGGATTCAGCAGTCTGCAGAAACTTTCTCTGCAGAGTCCCAAAACAGGCGTTTTCAGCCCATTACCGGCATATGGAAGAAACAGCAGTAAGCACAGGGAAATATCTGCTTCTAAATCCAAAACGCAGCTATCTAACAGAACGGTTGTCAATGTGTGCACTCAACTTCCAGAGTTAAACCCGTGTGTGGATTCAGCAGTCTGCAGAGACTTTCTCTGCAGAGTCCCAAAACAGGCGTTTTCAGCCCATTACCGGCATATGGAAGGAACAGCAGTAAGCACAGGGAAATATCTGCTTCTAAATCCAAAACGCAGCTATCTAACAGAACGGTTGTCAATGTGTGCACTCAACTTCCAGAGTTAAACCCGTGTGTGGATTCAGCAGTCTGCAGAGACTTTCTCTGCAGAGTCCCAAAACAGGCGTTTTCAGCCCTTTACCGGCATATGGAAGAAACAGCAGTAAGCACAGGGAAATATCTGCTTCTAAATCCAAAACGCAGCTATCTAACAGAACGGTTGTCAATGTGTGCACTCAACTTCCAGAGTTAAACCCGTGTGTGGATTCAGCAGTCTGCAAACACTTTCTCTGCAGAGTCCCAAAACAGGCGTTTTCAGCGCAATACCGGCATTTGGAAGAAACGGCAGTAGGCACAGGGAAATATCTGCTTCTAAATCCAAAACGCAGCTATCTAACAGAACGGTTGTCAATGTGTGCACTCAACTTCCAGAGTTAAACCCGTGTGTGGATTCAGCAGTCTGCAAACACTTTCTGTGCAGAGTCTGAAAGCAGGCCTTTCCGGCCCGGTACCGGCATATAGAAGAAAGAGCATTAAGACTGCGTCTAAAACTCAGAAAAAACGTTTCTTTCAACCTGCTCGGCCGTGTGTTCTTTGACCTAAGGGAGTTTAATCTATGTTTAGATTCAGCGAGATAGAAACACGTTTATTCTAGGAGCTGTCTTTGGATATTCCGGAATGAATGGGAGTATATGCTGTAAAGAGAAATATCTGTTTCTAAAACCAAAATGGATCTATCTAGCAGAGTGGTTGTGAATGTGTGCCTTTGGCTTAAAGAGGTAAACTGCTCTTCTCATGCAGCTCTTTAGAAACCCTTTATATGCAAATTCTCATACAGGCCTTTCCAGCAAAACACCAGCCTAAAGGAAATAGCAGTAAGACTGCATCTTTAACATGGACGAAACTGTTTTCAAACTGCTCTGCTGTGTGTTCATTCATATAAGAGACTTGAATATATGTTCAGATTCAGCTAGTTAGCAACACGTTTCTTCCAGGAGCTGTGTTTGCCTATTCCAGAGTATACTGGAGTATAAGATGTAAAGACAAATGTCTCGTTCCAAAAGAAAAACGGATGATCTAATGGAATGGTTGTCAATGTGTGCATTCAACTTACTGAGCTAAACTGCTGTTTGTATGCAGCAGTTTAGAAAACATTTCTGTGTAGATTCTCAAATAGACATTTCCAGCAAAATACCGGCCTATAAGAAATAGCAGTAAGACTGCGTCTAAAACTCAGAGGGAACGTTTCTTTCAAACTGCTCTGCAGTGTGTTCGTTCACCAAAGGTCGTTGAATCTATGTTTGGATTCAGCGAGTTTGAAACACGTTTATTCTAGGAGCTGCATTTCGATATTCCAGAGTGTATGGGAGTAAATGCTGTAAAGAGAAATATCTGTTTCTAAAACCAAAACGGAGCTATCTAACAGAATGGTTGTGAATGTGTGCATTCAACTTAAAGGGTTAATCTGCTCTTCTTAGGCAGCAGTTTAGAAACCCTTTATATGCAAATTCTAAAATCAACATTTGCAGCAAAACACCAGCCTAAAAGAAGTAGCAGTAAGACTGCATCTATAACATAGAAGAAACGTTTTCTTCAAAATGCTCTGCTCTGTGTTCATTCAACTAAGAGTCTTGAGTATATGTTCAGATTCAGCGAGTAAGAAACACGTTTCTTCCAGGAGCTGCATTTGCATATTCCAGAGTGTACTGGAGTATAAGGTTTAAAGTGAAATATCTGGTTCTAAAACAAACACGGAGCCATCTAACAGAATGGTTGTCACTGTGTGCATTCAGCTTATTGAGATAAACTGTTGTTTCTATGCAGCAGTTTAGAAAAGATTTTTGTGCAGATTCTAAAACAGACATTCCCAGCAAAATACCGGCCTCTAAGAAATAGCAATAAGACTGCGTCTAAAACTCAAATAAAACGTTTCTTTCAAACTGCTGTGCTGTGTGTTCGTTCACCTAAGGGAGTTGAATCTATGTTTAGATTCAGCGACTTAGAAACACGTCTATTCTGGGAGCTGTGTTTGGCTATTCCAGAATGAATGGGAGTATATGCTGTAACTAGAAACACAGGCTTCTAAAACCAAAACGGAGCTAGCTAACAGAATGATTGTGAATGAGGGCATTCAACTTAACGAATTAAACTGCTCCACTTATGCAGCAGTTTACAAACCATTTGTATGGAAATTCTAAAACCAACATTTCCAGGAAAACACCAGCCTAAAAGCAATAGCAGTAACAGTGCATCTATAACATGGAAGAAATGTTTTTTTCAAACTCCTCTGCTGCGTGTTCATTCACCTAAGAGACTTCAATATATGCTCAGATTCAGCGAGTTACAAACACGTTTCTTCCAGGAGCTGCGTTTGCATATATCAGAGTGTACTGGGGTACAAGATGTAAAGGGAAATATCTGATTATACGTAGAAACCCGTTTCTTTTAGGAGCTGCGTTTGGATATTCCAGAGTGAATGAGAGGATATGCTGTAAAGAGAAATAACTTCTTCTAAAACCAAAAGGCAGCTATGTAACTGAATGGTTGTCAATGCGTGCATTCACCTTCCAGAGATGAACTCGTGTGTGGATTCAGCAGTCTGCAAACACTTTCTGTGCAGAGTCCCAAAACAGGCGTTTTCAGCCCAATACCGGCATATGGAAGAAACAGCAGTAAGCACAGGGAAATATCTGCTTCTAAATCCAAAACGCAGCTATCTAACAGAACGGTTGTCAATGTGTGCACTCAACTTCCAGAGTTAAACCCGTGTGTGGATTCAGCAGTCTGCAAACACTTTCTCTGCAGAGTCCCAAAACAGGCGTTTTCAGCCCATTACCGGCATATGGAAGAAACAGCAGTAAGCACAGGGAAATATCTGCTTCTAAATCCAAAACGCAGCTATCTAACAGAACGGTTGTCAATGTGTGCACTCAACTTCCAGAGTTAAACCCGTGTGTGGATTCAGCAGTCTGCAGAGACTTTCTCTGCAGAGTCCCAAAACAGGCGTTTTCAGCCCATTACCGGCATATGGAAGAAACAGCAGTAAGCACAGGGAAATATCTGCTTCTAAATCCAAAACGCAGCTATCTAACAGAACGGTTGTCAATGTGTGCACTCAACTTCCAGAGTTAAACCCGTGTGTGGATTCAGCAGTCTGCAAACACTTTCTCTGCAGAGTCCCAAAACAGGCGTTTTCAGCCCATTACCGGCATATGGAAGAAACAGCAGTAAGCACAGGGAAATATCTGCTTCTAAATCCAAAACGCAGCTATCTAACAGAACGGTTGTCAACGTGTGCACTCAACTTCCAGAGTTAAACCCGTGTGTGGATTCAGCAGTCTGCAGAGACTTTCTCTGCAGAGTCCCAAAACAGGCGTTTTCAGCCCATTACCGGCATATGGAAGAAACAGCAGTAAGCACAGGGAAATATCTGCTTCTAAATCCAAAACGCAGCTATCTAACAGAACGGTTGTCAATGTGTGCACTCAACTTCCAGAGTTAAACCCGTGTGTGGATTCAGCAGTCTGCAAACACTTTCTCTGCAGAGTCCCAAAACAGGCGTTTTCAACCCATTACCGGCATATGGAAGAAACAGCAGTAAGCACAGGGAAATATCTGCTTCTAAATCCAAAACGCAGCTATCTAACAGAACGGTTGTCAATGTGTGCACTCAACTTCCAGAGTTAAACCCGTGTGTGGATTCAGCAGTCTGCAGAGACTTTCTCTGCAGAGTCCCAAAACAGGTGTTTTCAGCCCATTACCGGCATATGGAAGAAACAGCAGTAAGCACAGGGAAATATCTGCTTCTAAATCAAAAACGCAGCTATCTAACAGAACGGTTGTCAATGTGTGCACTCAACTTCCAGAGTTAAACCCGTGTGTGGATTCAGCAGTCTGCAGAGACTTTCTCTGCAGAGTCCCAAAACAGGCGTTTTCAGCCCATTACCGGCATATGGAAGAAACAGCAGTAAGCACAGGGAAATATCTGCTTCTAAATCCAAAACGCAGCTATCTAACAGAACGGTTGTCAATGTGTGCACTCAACTTCCAGAGTTAAACCCGTGTGTGGATTCAGCAGTCTGCAGAGACTTTCTCTGCAGAGTCCCAAAACAGGCGTTTTCAGCCCATTACCGGCATATGGAAGAAGCAGCAGTAAGCACAGGGAAATATCTGCTTCTAAATCCAAAACGCAGCTATCTAACAGAACGGTTGTCAATGTGTGCACTCAACTTCCAGAGTTAAACCCGTGTGTGGATTCAGCAGTCTGCCAACACTTTCTCTGCAGAGTCCCAAAACAGGCGTTTTCAGCCCATTACCGGCATATGGAAGAAACAGCAGTAAGCACAGGGAAATATCTGCTTCTAAATCCAAAACGCAGCTATCTAACAGAACGGTTGTCAATGTGTGCACTCAACTTCCAGAGTTAAACCCGTGTGTGGATTCAGCAGCCTGCAGAGACTTTCTCTGCAGAGTCCCAAAACAGGCGTTTTCAGCCCATTACCGGCATATGGAAGAAACAGCAGTAAGCATAGGGAAATATCTGCTTCTAAATCCAAAACGCAGCTATCTAACAGAACGGTTGTCAATGTGTGCACTCAACTTCCAGAGTTAAACCCGTGTGTGGATTCAGCAGTCTGCAGAGACTTTCTCTGCAGAGTCTGAAAACAGGCGTTTTCAGCCCATTACCGGCATGTGGAAGAAACAGCAGTAAGCACAGGGAAATATCTGCTTCTAAATCCAAAACGCAGCTATCTAACAGAACGGTTGTCAATGTGTGCACTCAACTTCCAGAGTTAAACCCGTGTGTGGATTCAGCAGTCTGCAAACACTTTCTCTGCAGAGTCCCAAAACAGGCGTTTTCAGCCCATTACCGGCATATGGAAGAAACAGCAGTAAGCACAGGGAAATATCTGCTTCTAAATCCAAAACGCAGCTATCTAACAGAACGGTTGTCAACGTGTGCACTCAACTTCCAGAGTTAAACCCGTGTGTGGATTCAGCAGTCTGCAGAGACTTTCTCTGCAGAGTCCCAAAACAGGCGTTTTCAGCCCATTACCGGCATATGGAAGAAACAGCAGTAAGCACAGGGAAATATCTGCTTCTAAATCCAAAACGCAGCTATCTAACAGAACGGTTGTCAATGTGTGCACTCAACTTCCAGAGTTAAACCCGTGTGTGGATTCAGCAGTCTGCAAACACTTTCTCTGCAGAGTCCCAAAACAGGCGTTTTCAGCCCATTACCGGCATATGGAAGAAACAGCAGTAAGCACAGGGAAATATCTGCTTCTAAATCCAAAACGCAGCTATCTAACAGAACGGTTGTCAATGTGTGCACTCAACTTCCAGAGTTAAACCCGTGTGTGGATTCAGCAGTCTGCAGAGACATTCTCTGCAGAGTCCCAAAACAGGCGTTTTCAGCCCATTACCGGCATATGGAAGAAACAGCAGTAAGCACAGGGAAATATCTGCTTCTAAATCCAAAACGCAGCTATCTAACAGAACGGTTGTCAATGTGTGCACTCAACTTCCAGAGTTAAACCCGTGTGTGGATTCAGCAGTCTGCAAACACTTTCTCTGCAGAGTCCCAAAACAGGCGTTTTCAGCCCATTACCGGCATATGGAAGAAACAGCAGTAAGCACAGGGAAATATCTGCTTCTAAATCCAAAACGGAGCTATCTAACAGAACGGTTGTCAACGTGTGCACTCAACTTCCAGAGTTAAACCCGTGTGTGGATTCAGCAGTCTGCAGAGACTTTCTCTGCAGAGTCCCAAAACAGGCGTTTTCAGCCCATTACCGGCATATGGAAGAAACAGCAGTAAGCACAGGGAAATATCTGCTTCTAAATCCAAAACGCAGCTATCTAACAGAACGGTTGTCAATGTGTGCACTCAACTTCCAGAGTTAAACCCGTGTGTGGATTCAGCAGTCTGCAAACACTTTCTCTGCAGAGTCCCAAAACAGGCGTTTTCAACCCATTACCGGCATATGGAAGAAACAGCAGTAAGCACAGGGAAATATCTGCTTCTAAATCCAAAACGCAGCTATCTAACAGAACGGTTGTCAATGTGTGCACTCAACTTCCAGAGTTAAACCCGTGTGTGGATTCAGCAGTCTGCAGAGACTTTCTCTGCAGAGTCCCAAAACAGGGGTTTTCAGCCCATTACCGGCATATGGAAGAAACAGCAGTAAGCACAGGGAAATATCTGCTTCTCAATCCAAAACGCAGCTATCTAACAGAACGGTTGTCAATGTGTGCACTCAACTTCCAGAGTTAAACCCGTGTGTGGATTCAGCAGTCTGCAGAGACTTTCTCTGCAGAGTCCCAAAACAGGCGTTTTCAGCCCATTACCGGCATATGGAAGAAACAGCAGTAAGCACAGGGAAATATCTGCTTCTAAATCCAAAACGCAGCTATCTAACAGAACGGTTGTCAATGTGTGCACTCAACTTCCAGAGTTAAACCGGTGTGTGGATTCAGCAGTCTGCAGAGACTTTCTCTGCAGAGTCCCAAAACAGGCGTTTTCAGCCCACTACCGGCATATGGAAGAAGCAGCAGTAAGCACAGGGAAATATCTGCTTCTAAATCCAAAACGCAGCTATCTAACAGAACGGTTGTCAATGTGTGCACTCAACTTCCAGAGTTAAACCCGTGTGTGGATTCAGCAGTCTGCCAACACTTTCTCTGCAGAGTCCCAAAACAGGCGTTTTCAGCCCATTACCGGCATATGGAAGAAACAGCAGTAAGCACAGGGAAATATCTGCTTCTAAATCCAAAACGCAGCTATCTAACAGAACGGTTGTCAATGTGTGCACTCAACTTCCAGAGTTAAACCCGTGTGTGGATTCAGCAGCCTGCAGAGACTTTCTCTGCAGAGTCCCAAAACAGGCGTTTTCAGCCCATTACCGGCATATGGAAGAAACAGCAGTAAGCATAGGGAAATATCTGCTTCTAAATCCAAAACGCAGCTATCTAATAACAGAACGGTTGTCAATGTGTGCACTCAACTTCCAGAGTTAAACCCGTGTGTGGATTCAGCAGTCTGCAGAGACTTTCTCTGCAGAGTCTGAAAACAGGCGTTTTCAGCCCTTTACCGGCATGTGGAAGAAACAGCAGTAAGCACAGGGAAATATCTGCTTCTAAATCCAAAAACGCAGCTATCTAACAGAACGGTTTGTCAATGTGTGCACTCAACTTCCAGAGTTAAACCCGTGTGTGGATTCAGCAGTCTGCAAACACTTTCTCTGCAGAGTCCCAAAACAGGCCGTTTTCAGCCGCATTACCGGCATATGGAAGAAACAGCAGTAAGCACAGGGAAATATCTGCTTCTAAATCCAAAACGCAGCTATCTAACAGAACGGTTGTCAACGTGTGCACTCAACTTCCAGAGTTAAACCCGTGTGTGGGATTCAGCAGTCTGCAGAGACTTTCTCTGCAGAGTCCCAAAACAGGCGTTTTCAGCCCATTACCGGCATATGGAAGAAACAGCAGTAAGCACAGGGAAATATCTGCTTCTAAATCCAAAACGCAGCTATCTAACAGAACGGTTGTCAATGTGTGCACTCAACTTCCAGAGTTAAACCCGTGTGTGGATTCAGCAGTCTGCAGAGACTTTCTCTGCAGAGTCCCAAAACAGGCGTTTTCAGCCCATTACCGGCATATGGAAGGAACAGCAGTAAGCACCAGGGAGAATATCTGCTTCTAAATCCAAAACGCAGCTATCTAACAGAACGGTTGTCAATGTGTGCACTCAACTTCCAGAGTTAAACCCGTGTGTGGATTCAGCAGTCTGCAGAGACTTTCTCTGCAGAGTCCCAAAACAGGCGTTTTCAGCCCTTTACCGGCATATGGAAGAAACAGCAGTAAGCACAGGGAAATATCTGCTTCTAAATCCAAAACGCAGCTATCTAACAGAACGGTTGTCAATGTGTGCACTCAACTTCCAGAGTTAAACCCGTGTGTGGATTCAGCAGTCTGCAGAGACTTTCTCTGCAGAGTCCCAAAACAGGCGTTTTCAGCGCAATACCGGCATTTGGAAGAAACGGCAGTAGGCACAGGGAAATATCTGCTTCTAAATCCAAAACGCAGCTATCTAACAGAACGGTTGTCAATGTGTGCACTCAACTTCCAGAGTTAAACCCGTGTGTGGATTCAGCAGTCTGCAAACACTTTCTGTGCAGAGTCTGAAAGCAGGCCTTTCCGGGCCCAAGGTACCGGCATATAGAAGAAAGAGCATTAAGACTGCGTCTAAAACTCAGAAAAAACGTTTCTTTCAACCTGCTCGGGCCGTCCGTGTGTTCTTTGACCTAAGGGAGTTTAATCTATGTTTAGATTCAGCGAGATAGAAACACGTTTATTCTAGGAGCTGTCTTTGGATATTCCGGAATGAATGGGAGTATATGCTGTAAAGAGAGAATATCTGTTTCTAAAACCAAAATGGATCTATCTAGCAGAGTGGTTGTGAATGTGTGCCTTTGGCTTAAAGAGGTAAACTGCTCTTCTCATGCAGCTCTTTAGAAACCCGTTTATATGCAAATTCTCATACAGGCCTTTCCAGCAAAACACCAGCCTAAAGGAAATAGCAGTAAGACTGCATCTTTAACATGGACGAAACTGTTTTCAAACTGCTCTGCTGTGTGTTCATTCATATAAGAGACTTGAATATATGTTCAGATTCAGCTAGTTAGCAACACGTTTCTTCCAGGAGCTGTGTTTGCCTATTCCAGAGTATACTGGAGTATAAGATGTAAAGACAAATGTCTCGTTCCAAAAGAAAAACGGATGATCTAATGGAATGGTTGTCAATGTGTGCATTCAACTTACTGAGCTAAACTGCTGTTTGTATGCAGCAGTTTAGAAAACATTTCTGTGTAGATTCTCAAATAGACATTTCCAGCAAAATACCGGCCTATAAGAAATAGCAGTAAGACTGCGTCTAAAACTCAGAGGGAACGTTTCTTTCAAACTGCTCTGCAGTGTGTTCGTTCACCAAAGGTCGTTGAATCTATGTTTGGATTCAGCGAGTTTGAAACACGTTTATTCTAGGAGCTGCATTTCGATATTCCAGAGTGTATGGGAGTAAATGCTGTAAAGAGAAATATCTGTTTCTAAAACCAAAACGGAGCTATCTAACAGAATGGTTGTGAATGTGTGCATTCAACTTAAAGGGTTAATCTGCTCTTCTTAGGCAGCAGTTTAGAAACCCTTTATATGCAAATTCTAAAATCAACATTTGCAGCAAAACACCAGCCTAAAAGAAGTAGCAGTAAGACTGCATCTATAACATAGAAGAAACGTTTTCTTCAAAATGCTCTGCTCTGTGTTCATTCAACTAAGAGTCTTGAGTATATGTTCAGATTCAGCGAGTAAGAAACACGTTTCTTCCAGGAGCTGCATTTGCATATTCCAGAGTGTACTGGAGTATAAGGTTTAAAGTGAAATATCTGGTTCTAAAACAAACACGGAGCCATCTAACAGAATGGTTGTCACTGTGTGCATTCAGCTTATTGAGATAAACTGTTGTTTCTATGCAGCAGTTTAGAAAAGATTTTTGTGCAGATTCTAAAACAGACATTCCCAGCAAAATACCGGCCTCTAAGAAATAGCAATAAGACTGCGTCTAAAACTCAAATAAAACGTTTCTTTCAAACTGCTGTGCTGTGTGTTCGTTCACCTAAGGGAGTTGAATCTATGTTTAGATTCAGCGACTTAGAAACACGTCTATTCTGGGAGCTGTGTTTGGCTATTCCAGAATGAATGGGAGTATATGCTGTAACTAGAAACACAGGCTTCTAAAACCAAAACGGAGCTAGCTAACAGAATGATTGTGAATGAGGGCATTCAACTTAACGAATTAAACTGCTCCACTTATGCAGCAGTTTACAAACCATTTGTATGGAAATTCTAAAACCAACATTTCCAGGAAAACACCAGCCTAAAAGCAATAGCAGTAACAGTGCATCTATAACATGGAAGAAATGTTTTTTTCAAACTCCTCTGCTGCGTGTTCATTCACCTAAGAGACTTCAATATATGCTCAGATTCAGCGAGTTACAAACACGTTTCTTCCAGGAGCTGCGTTTGCATATATCAGAGTGTACTGGGGTACAAGATGTAAAGAGAAATATCTGATTATACGTAGAAACCCGTTTCTTTTAGGAGCTGCGTTTGGATATTCCAGAGTGAATGAGAGGATATGCTGTAAAGAGAAATAACTTCTTCTAAAACCAAAAGGCAGCTATGTAACTGAATGGTTGTCAATGCGTGCATTCACCTTCCAGAGATGAACTCGTGTGTGGATTCAGCAGTCTGCAAACACTTTCTGTGCAGAGTCCCAAAACAGGCGTTTTCAGCCCAATACCGGCATATGGAAGAAACAGCAGTAAGCACAGGGAAATATCTGCTTCTAAATCCAAAACGCAGCTATCTAACAGAACGGTTGTCAATGTGTGCACTCAACTTCCAGAGTTAAACCCGTGTGTGGATTCAGCAGTCTGCAAACACTTTCTCTGCAGAGTCCCAAAACAGGCGTTTTCAGCCCATTACCGGCATATGGAAGAAACAGCAGTAAGCACAGGGAAATATCTGCTTCTAAATCCAAAACGCAGCTATCTAACAGAACGGTTGTCAATGTGTGCACTCAACTTCCAGAGTTAAACCCGTGTGTGGATTCAGCAGTCTGCAGAGACTTTCTCTGCAGAGTCCCAAAACAGGCGTTTTCAGCCCATTACCGGCATATGGAAGAAACAGCAGTAAGCACAGGGAAATATCTGCTTCTAAATCCAAAACGCAGCTATCTAACAGAACGGTTGTCAATGTGTGCACTCAACTTCCAGAGTTAAACCCGTGTGTGGATTCAGCAGTCTGCAAACACTTTCTCTGCAGAGTCCCAAAACAGGCGTTTTCAGCCCATTACCGGCATATGGAAGAAACAGCAGTAAGCACAGGGAAATATCTGCTTCTAAATCCAAAACGCAGCTATCTAACAGAACGGTTGTCAACGTGTGCACTCAACTTCCAGAGTTAAACCCGTGTGTGGATTCAGCAGTCTGCAGAGACTTTCTCTGCAGAGTCCCAAAACAGGCGTTTTCAGCCCATTACCGGCATATGGAAGAAACAGCAGTAAGCACAGGGAAATATCTGCTTCTAAATCCAAAACGCAGCTATCTAACAGAACGGTTGTCAATGTGTGCACTCAACTTCCAGAGTTAAACCCGTGTGTGGATTCAGCAGTCTGCAAACACTTTCTCTGCAGAGTCCCAAAACAGGCGTTTTCAACCCATTACCGGCATATGGAAGAAACAGCAGTAAGCACAGGGAAATATCTGCTTCTAAATCCAAAACGCAGCTATCTAACAGAACGGTTGTCAATGTGTGCACTCAACTTCCAGAGTTAAACCCGTGTGTGGATTCAGCAGTCTGCAGAGACTTTCTCTGCAGAGTCCCAAAACAGGTGTTTTCAGCCCATTACCGGCATATGGAAGAAACAGCAGTAAGCACAGGGAAATATCTGCTTCTAAATCAAAAACGCAGCTATCTAACAGAACGGTTGTCAATGTGTGCACTCAACTTCCAGAGTTAAACCCGTGTGTGGATTCAGCAGTCTGCAGAGACTTTCTCTGCAGAGTCCCAAAACAGGCGTTTTCAGCCCATTACCGGCATATGGAAGAAACAGCAGTAAGCACAGGGAAATATCTGCTTCTAAATCCAAAACGCAGCTATCTAACAGAACGGTTGTCAATGTGTGCACTCAACTTCCAGAGTTAAACCGGTGTGTGGATTCAGCAGTCTGCAGAGACTTTCTCTGCAGAGTCCCAAAACAGGCGTTTTCAGCCCATTACCGGCATATGGAAGAAGCAGCAGTAAGCACAGGGAAATATCTGCTTCTAAATCCAAAACGCAGCTATCTAACAGAACGGTTGTCAATGTGTGCACTCAACTTCCAGAGTTAAACCCGTGTGTGGATTCAGCAGTCTGCCAACACTTTCTCTGCAGAGTCCCAAAACAGGCGTTTTCAGCCCATTACCGGCATATGGAAGAAACAGCAGTAAGCACAGGGAAATATCTGCTTCTAAATCCAAAACGCAGCTATCTAACAGAACGGTTGTCAATGTGTGCACTCAACTTCCAGAGTTAAACCCGTGTGTGGATTCAGCAGCCTGCAGAGACTTTCTCTGCAGAGTCCCAAAACAGGCGTTTTCAGCCCATTACCGGCATATGGAAGAAACAGCAGTAAGCATAGGGAAATATCTGCTTCTAAATCCAAAACGCAGCTATCTAACAGAACGGTTGTCAATGTGTGCACTCAACTTCCAGAGTTAAACCCGTGTGTGGATTCAGCAGTCTGCAGAGACTTTCTCTGCAGAGTCTGAAAACAGGCGTTTTCAGCCCATTACCGGCATGTGGAAGAAACAGCAGTAAGCACAGGGAAATATCTGCTTCTAAATCCAAAACGCAGCTATCTAACAGAACGGTTGTCAATGTGTGCACTCAACTTCCAGAGTTAAACCCGTGTGTGGATTCAGCAGTCTGCAGAGACTTTCTCTGCAGAGTCCCAAAACAGGCGTTTTCAGCCCATTACCGGCATATGGAAGAAACAGCAGTAAGCACAGGGAAATATCTGCTTCTAAATCCAAAACGCAGCTATCTAACAGAACGGTTGTCAACGTGTGCACTCAACTTCCAGAGTTAAACCCGTGTGTGGATTCAGCAGTCTGCAGAGACTTTCTCTGCAGAGTCCCAAAACAGGCGTTTTCAGCCCATTACCGGCATATGGAAGAAACAGCAGTAAGCACAGGGAAATATCTGCTTCTAAATCCAAAACGCAGCTATCTAACAGAACGGTTGTCAATGTGTGCACTCAACTTCCAGAGTTAAACCGGTGTGTGGATTCAGCAGTCTGCAGAGACTTTCTCTGCAGAGTCCCAAAACAGGCGTTTTCAGCCCATTACCGGCATATGGAAGAAGCAGCAGTAAGCACAGGGAAATATCTGCTTCTAAATCCAAAACGCAGCTATCTAACAGAACGGTTGTCAATGTGTGCACTCAACTTCCAGAGTTAAACCCGTGTGTGGATTCAGCAGTCTGCCAACACTTTCTCTGCAGAGTCCCAAAACAGGCGTTTTCAGCCCATTACCGGCATATGGAAGAAACAGCAGTAAGCACAGGGAAATATCTGCTTCTAAATCCAAAACGCAGCTATCTAACAGAACGGTTGTCAATGTGTGCACTCAACTTCCAGAGTTAAACCCGTGTGTGGATTCAGCAGCCTGCAGAGACTTTCTCTGCAGAGTCCCAAAACAGGCGTTTTCAGCCCATTACCGGCATATGGAAGAAACAGCAGTAAGCATAGGGAAATATCTGCTTCTAAATCCAAAACGCAGCTATCTAACAGAACGGTTGTCAATGTGTGCACTCAACTTCCAGAGTTAAACCCGTGTGTGGATTCAGCAGTCTGCAGAGACTTTCTCTGCAGAGTCTGAAAACAGGCGTTTTCAGCCCATTACCGGCATGTGGAAGAAACAGCAGTAAGCACAGGGAAATATCTGCTTCTAAATCCAAAACGCAGCTATCTAACAGAACGGTTGTCAATGTGTGCACTCAACTTCCAGAGTTAAACCCGTGTGTGGATTCAGCAGTCTGCAAACACTTTCTCTGCAGAGTCCCAAAACAGGCGTTTTCAGCCCATTACCGGCATATGGAAGAAACAGCAGTAAGCACAGGGAAATATCTGCTTCTAAATCCAAAACGCAGCTATCTAACAGAACGGTTGTCAACGTGTGCACTCAACTTCCAGAGTTAAACCCGTGTGTGGATTCAGCAGTCTGCAGAGACTTTCTCTGCAGAGTCCCAAAACAGGCGTTTTCAGCCCATTACCGGCATATGGAAGAAACAGCAGTAAGCACAGGGAAATATCTGCTTCTAAATCCAAAACGCAGCTATCTAACAGAACGGTTGTCAATGTGTGCACTCAACTTCCAGAGTTAAACCCGTGTGTGGATTCAGCAGTCTGCAAACACTTTCTCTGCAGAGTCCCAAAACAGGCGTTTTCAGCCCATTACCGGCATATGGAAGAAACAGCAGTAAGCACAGGGAAATATCTGCTTCTAAATCCAAAACGCAGCTATCTAACAGAACGGTTGTCAATGTGTGCACTCAGCTTCCAGAGTTAAACCCGTGTGTGGATTCAGCAGTCTGCAGAGACATTCTCTGCAGAGTCCCAAAACAGGCGTTTTCAGCCCATTACCGGCATATGGAAGAAACAGCAGTAAGCACAGGGAAATATCTGCTTCTAAATCCAAAACGCAGCTATCTAACAGAACGGTTGTCAATGTGTGCACTCAACTTCCAGAGTTAAACCCGTGTGTGGATTCAGCAGTCTGCAGAGACTTTCTCTGCAGAGTCCCAAAACAGGCGTTTTCAGCCCATTACCGGCATATGGAAGAAACAGCAGTAAGCACAGGGAAATATCTGCTTCTAAATCCAAAACGCAGCTATCTAACAGAACGGTTGTCAATGTGTGCACTCAACTTCCAGAGTTAAACCCGTGTGTGGATTCAGCAGTCTGCAAACACTTTCTCTGCAGAGTCCCAAAACAGGCGTTTTCAGCCCATTACCGGCATATGGAAGAAACAGCAGTAAGCACAGGGAAATATCTGCTTCTAAATCCAAAACGCAGCTATCTAACAGAACGGTTGTCAACGTGTGCACTCAACTTCCAGAGTTAAACCCGTGTGTGGATTCAGCAGTCTGCAGAGACTTTCTCTGCAGAGTCCCAAAACAGGCGTTTTCAGCCCATTACCGGCATATGGAAGAAACAGCAGTAAGCACAGGGAAATATCTGCTTCTAAATCCAAAACGCAGCTATCTAACAGAACGGTTGTCAATGTGTGCACTCAACTTCCAGAGTTAAACCCGTGTGTGGATTCAGCAGTCTGCAAACACTTTCTCTGCAGAGTCCCAAAACAGGCGTTTTCAACCCATTACCGGCATATGGAAGAAACAGCAGTAAGCACAGGGAAATATCTGCTTCTAAATCCAAAACGCAGCTATCTAACAGAACGGTTGTCAATGTGTGCACTCAACTTCCAGAGTTAAACCCGTGTGTGGATTCAGCAGTCTGCAGAGACTTTCTCTGCAGAGTCCCAAAACAGGTGTTTTCAGCCCATTACCGGCATATGGAAGAAACAGCAGTAAGCACAGGGAAATATCTGCTTCTAAATCAAAAACGCAGCTATCTAACAGAACGGTTGTCAATGTGTGCACTCAACTTCCAGAGTTAAACCCGTGTGTGGATTCAGCAGTCTGCAGAGACTTTCTCTGCAGAGTCCCAAAACAGGCGTTTTCAGCCCATTACCGGCATATGGAAGAAACAGCAGTAAGCACAGGGAAATATCTGCTTCTAAATCCAAAACGCAGCTATCTAACAGAACGGTTGTCAATGTGTGCACTCAACTTCCAGAGTTAAACCGGTGTGTGGATTCAGCAGTCTGCAGAGACTTTCTCTGCAGAGTCCCAAAACAGGCGTTTTCAGCCCATTACCGGCATATGGAAGAAGCAGCAGTAAGCACAGGGAAATATCTGCTTCTAAATCCAAAACGCAGCTATCTAACAGAACGGTTGTCAATGTGTGCACTCAACTTCCAGAGTTAAACCCGTGTGTGGATTCAGCAGTCTGCCAACACTTTCTCTGCAGAGTCCCAAAACAGGCGTTTTCAGCCCATTACCGGCATATGGAAGAAACAGCAGTAAGCACAGGGAAATATCTGCTTCTAAATCCAAAACGCAGCTATCTAACAGAACGGTTGTCAATGTGTGCACTCAACTTCCAGAGTTAAACCCGTGTGTGGATTCAGCAGCCTGCAGAGACTTTCTCTGCAGAGTCCCAAAACAGGCGTTTTCAGCCCATTACCGGCATATGGAAGAAACAGCAGTAAGCATAGGGAAATATCTGCTTCTAAATCCAAAACGCAGCTATCTAACAGAACGGTTGTCAATGTGTGCACTCAACTTCCAGAGTTAAACCCGTGTGTGGATTCAGCAGTCTGCAGAGACTTTCTCTGCAGAGTCTGAAAACAGGCGTTTTCAGCCCATTACCGGCATGTGGAAGAAACAGCAGTAAGCACAGGGAAATATCTGCTTCTAAATCCAAAACGCAGCTATCTAACAGAACGGTTGTCAATGTGTGCACTCAACTTCCAGAGTTAAACCCGTGTGTGGATTCAGCAGTCTGCAGAGACTTTCTCTGCAGAGTCCCAAAACAGGCGTTTTCAGCCCATTACCGGCATATGGAAGAAACAGCAGTAAGCACAGGGAAATATCTGCTTCTAAATCCAAAACGCAGCTATCTAACAGAACGGTTGTCAACGTGTGCACTCAACTTCCAGAGTTAAACCCGTGTGTGGATTCAGCAGTCTGCAGAGACTTTCTCTGCAGAGTCCCAAAACAGGCGTTTTCAGCCCATTACCGGCATATGGAAGAAACAGCAGTAAGCACAGGGAAATATCTGCTTCTAAATCCAAAACGCAGCTATCTAACAGAACGGTTGTCAATGTGTGCACTCAACTTCCAGAGTTAAACCGGTGTGTGGATTCAGCAGTCTGCAGAGACTTTCTCTGCAGAGTCCCAAAACAGGCGTTTTCAGCCCATTACCGGCATATGGAAGAAGCAGCAGTAAGCACAGGGAAATATCTGCTTCTAAATCCAAAACGCAGCTATCTAACAGAACGGTTGTCAATGTGTGCACTCAACTTCCAGAGTTAAACCCGTGTGTGGATTCAGCAGTCTGCCAACACTTTCTCTGCAGAGTCCCAAAACAGGCGTTTTCAGCCCATTACCGGCATATGGAAGAAACAGCAGTAAGCACAGGGAAATATCTGCTTCTAAATCCAAAACGCAGCTATCTAACAGAACGGTTGTCAATGTGTGCACTCAACTTCCAGAGTTAAACCCGTGTGTGGATTCAGCAGCCTGCAGAGACTTTCTCTGCAGAGTCCCAAAACAGGCGTTTTCAGCCCATTACCGGCATATGGAAGAAACAGCAGTAAGCATAGGGAAATATCTGCTTCTAAATCCAAAACGCAGCTATCTAACAGAACGGTTGTCAATGTGTGCACTCAACTTCCAGAGTTAAACCCGTGTGTGGATTCAGCAGTCTGCAGAGACTTTCTCTGCAGAGTCTGAAAACAGGCGTTTTCAGCCCATTACCGGCATGTGGAAGAAACAGCAGTAAGCACAGGGAAATATCTGCTTCTAAATCCAAAACGCAGCTATCTAACAGAACGGTTGTCAATGTGTGCACTCAACTTCCAGAGTTAAACCCGTGTGTGGATTCAGCAGTCTGCAGAGACTTTCTCTGCAGAGTCCCAAAACAGGTGTTTTCAGCCCATTACCGGCATATGGAAGAAACAGCAGTAAGCACAGGGAAATATCTGCTTCTAAATCAAAAACGCAGCTATCTAACAGAACGGTTGTCAATGTGTGCACTCAACTTCCAGAGTTAAACCCGTGTGTGGATTCAGCAGTCTGCAGAGACTTTCTCTGCAGAGTCCCAAAACAGGCGTTTTCAGCCCATTACCGTCATATGGAAGAAACAGCAGTAAGCACAGGGAAATATCTGCTTCTAAATCCAAAACGCAGCTATCTAACAGAACGGTTGTCAATGTGTGCACTCAACTTCCAGAGTTAAACCGGTGTGTGGATTCAGCAGTCTGCAGAGACTTTCTCTGCAGAGTCCCAAAACAGGCGTTTTCAGCCCATTACCGGCATATGGAAGAAGCAGCAGTAAGCACAGGGAAATATCTGCTTCTAAATCCAAAACGCAGCTATCTAACAGAACGGTTGTCAATGTGTGCACTCAACTTCCAGAGTTAAACCCGTGTGTGGATTCAGCAGTCTGCCAACACTTTCTCTGCAGAGTCCCAAAACAGGCGTTTTCAGCCCATTACCGGCATATGGAAGAAACAGCAGTAAGCACAGGGAAATATCTGCTTCTAAATCCAAAACGCAGCTATCTAACAGAACGGTTGTCAATGTGTGCACTCAACTTCCAGAGTTAAACCCGTGTGTGGATTCAGCAGCCTGCAGAGACTTTCTCTGCAGAGTCCCAAAACAGGCGTTTTCAGCCCATTACCGGCATATGGAAGAAACAGCAGTAAGCATAGGGAAATATCTGCTTCTAAATCCAAAACGCAGCTATCTAACAGAACGGTTGTCAATGTGTGCACTCAACTTCCAGAGTTAAACCCGTGTGTGGATTCAGCAGTCTGCAGAGACTTTCTCTGCAGAGTCTGAAAACAGGCGTTTTCAGCCCATTACCGGCATGTGGAAGAAACAGCAGTAAGCACAGGGAAATATCTGCTTCTAAATCCAAAACGCAGCTATCTAACAGAACGGTTGTCAATGTGTGCACTCAACTTCCAGAGTTAAACCCGTGTGTGGATTCAGCAGTCTGCAGAGACTTTCTCTGCAGAGTCCCAAAACAGGCGTTTTCAGCCCATTACCGGCATATGGAAGAAACAGCAGTAAGCACAGGGAAATATCTGCTTCTAAATCCAAAACGCAGCTATCTAACAGAACGGTTGTCAACGTGTGCACTCAACTTCCAGAGTTAAACCCGTGTGTGGATTCAGCAGTCTGCAGAGACTTTCTCTGCAGAGTCCCAAAACAGGCGTTTTCAGCCCATTACCGGCATATGGAAGAAACAGCAGTAAGCACAGGGAAATATCTGCTTCTAAATCCAAAACGCAGCTATCTAACAGAACGGTTGTCAATGTGTGCACTCAACTTCCAGAGTTAAACCGGTGTGTGGATTCAGCAGTCTGCAGAGACTTTCTCTGCAGAGTCCCAAAACAGGCGTTTTCAGCCCATTACCGGCATATGGAAGAAGCAGCAGTAAGCACAGGGAAATATCTGCTTCTAAATCCAAAACGCAGCTATCTAACAGAACGGTTGTCAATGTGTGCACTCAACTTCCAGAGTTAAACCCGTGTGTGGATTCAGCAGTCTGCCAACACTTTCTCTGCAGAGTCCCAAAACAGGCGTTTTCAGCCCATTACCGGCATATGGAAGAAACAGCAGTAAGCACAGGGAAATATCTGCTTCTAAATCCAAAACGCAGCTATCTAACAGAACGGTTGTCAATGTGTGCACTCAACTTCCAGAGTTAAACCCGTGTGTGGATTCAGCAGCCTGCAGAGACTTTCTCTGCAGAGTCCCAAAACAGGCGTTTTCAGCCCATTACCGGCATATGGAAGAAACAGCAGTAAGCATAGGGAAATATCTGCTTCTAAATCCAAAACGCAGCTATCTAACAGAACGGTTGTCAATGTGTGCACTCAACTTCCAGAGTTAAACCCGTGTGTGGATTCAGCAGTCTGCAGAGACTTTCTCTGCAGAGTCTGAAAACAGGCGTTTTCAGCCCATTACCGGCATGTGGAAGAAACAGCAGTAAGCACAGGGAAATATCTGCTTCTAAATCCAAAACGCAGCTATCTAACAGAACGGTTGTCAATGTGTGCACTCAACTTCCAGAGTTAAACCCGTGTGTGGATTCAGCAGTCTGCAAACACTTTCTCTGCAGAGTCCCAAAACAGGCGTTTTCAGCCCATTACCGGCATATGGAAGAAACAGCAGTAAGCACAGGGAAATATCTGCTTCTAAATCCAAAACGCAGCTATCTAACAGAACGGTTGTCAACGTGTGCACTCAACTTCCAGAGTTAAACCCGTGTGTGGATTCAGCAGTCTGCAGAGACTTTCTCTGCAGAGTCCCAAAACAGGCGTTTTCAGCCCATTACCGGCATATGGAAGAAACAGCAGTAAGCACAGGGAAATATCTGCTTCTAAATCCAAAACGCAGCTATCTAACAGAACGGTTGTCAATGTGTGCACTCAACTTCCAGAGTTAAACCCGTGTGTGGATTCAGCAGTCTGCAAACACTTTCTCTGCAGAGTCCCAAAACAGGCGTTTTCAGCCCATTACCGGCATATGGAAGAAACAGCAGTAAGCACAGGGAAATATCTGCTTCTAAATCCAAAACGCAGCTATCTAACAGAACGGTTGTCAATGTGTGCACTCAGCTTC
The DNA here is from genome assembly GCF_030222135.1 of Aotus nancymaae. Taxonomy (NCBI): domain Eukaryota; kingdom Metazoa; phylum Chordata; class Mammalia; order Primates; family Aotidae; genus Aotus; species Aotus nancymaae. Next base: position 140,696 of record NW_026988629.1, on the reverse strand, counting down.
CAGAGTTAAACCCGTGTGTGGATTCAGCAGTCTGCAGAGACATTCTCTGCAGAGTCCCAAAACAGGCGTTTTCAGCCCATTACCGGCATATGGAAGAAACAGCAGTAAGCACAGGGAAATATCTGCTTCTAAATCCAAAACGCAGCTATCTAACAGAACGGTTGTCAATGTGTGCACTCAACTTCCAGAGTTAAACCCGTGTGTGGATTCAGCAGTCTGCAGAGACTTTCTCTGCAGAGTCCCAAAACAGGCGTTTTCAGCCCATTACCGGCATATGGAAGAAACAGCAGTAAGCACAGGGAAATATCTGCTTCTAAATCCAAAACGCAGCTATCTAACAGAACGGTTGTCAACGTGTGCACTCAACTTCCAGAGTTAAACCCGTGTGTGGATTCAGCAGTCTGCAGAGACTTTCTCTGCAGAGTCCCAAAACAGGCGTTTTCAGCCCATTACCGGCATATGGAAGAAACAGCAGTAAGCACAGGGAAATATCTGCTTCTAAATCCAAAACGCAGCTATCTAACAGAACGGTTGTCAATGTGTGCACTCAACTTCCAGAGTTAAACCCGTGTGTGGATTCAGCAGTCTGCAAACACTTTCTCTGCAGAGTCCCAAAACAGGCGTTTTCAACCCATTACCGGCATATGGAAGAAACAGCAGTAAGCACAGGGAAATATCTGCTTCTAAATCCAAAACGCAGCTATCTAACAGAACGGTTGTCAATGTGTGCACTCAACTTCCAGAGTTAAACCCGTGTGTGGATTCAGCAGTCTGCAGAGACTTTCTCTGCAGAGTCCCAAAACAGGTGTTTTCAGCCCATTACCGGCATATGGAAGAAACAGCAGTAAGCACAGGGAAATATCTGCTTCTAAATCAAAAACGCAGCTATCTAACAGAACGGTTGTCAATGTGTGCACTCAACTTCCAGAGTTAAACCCGTGTGTGGATTCAGCAGTCTGCAGAGACTTTCTCTGCAGAGTCCCAAAACAGGCGTTTTCAGCCCATTACCGGCATATGGAAGAAACAGCAGTAAGCACAGGGAAATATCTGCTTCTAAATCCAAAACGCAGCTATCTAACAGAACGGTTGTCAATGTGTGCACTCAACTTCCAGAGTTAAACCGGTGTGTGGATTCAGCAGTCTGCAGAGACTTTCTCTGCAGAGTCCCAAAACAGGCGTTTTCAGCCCATTACCGGCATATGGAAGAAGCAGCAGTAAGCACAGGGAAATATCTGCTTCTAAATCCAAAACGCAGCTATCTAACAGAACGGTTGTCAATGTGTGCACTCAACTTCCAGAGTTAAACCCGTGTGTGGATTCAGCAGTCTGCCAACACTTTCTCTGCAGAGTCCCAAAACAGGCGTTTTCAGCCCATTACCGGCATATGGAAGAAACAGCAGTAAGCACAGGGAAATATCTGCTTCTAAATCCAAAACGCAGCTATCTAACAGAACGGTTGTCAATGTGTGCACTCAACTTCCAGAGTTAAACCCGTGTGTGGATTCAGCAGCCTGCAGAGACTTTCTCTGCAGAGTCCCAAAACAGGCGTTTTCAGCCCATTACCGGCATATGGAAGAAACAGCAGTAACCATAGGGAAATATCTGCTTCTAAATCCAAAACGCAGCTATCTAACAGAACGGTTGTCAATGTGTGCACTCAACTTCCAGAGTTAAACCCGTGTGTGGATTCAGCAGTCTGCAGAGACTTTCTCTGCAGAGTCTGAAAACAGGCGTTTTCAGCCCATTACCGGCATGTGGAAGAAACAGCAGTAAGCACAGGGAAATATCTGCTTCTAAATCCAAAACGCAGCTATCTAACAGAACGGTTGTCAATGTGTGCACTCAACTTCCAGAGTTAAACCCGTGTGTGGATTCAGCAGTCTGCAAACACTTTCTCTGCAGAGTCCCAAAACAGGCGTTTTCAGCCCATTACCGGCATATGGAAGAAACAGCAGTAAGCACAGGGAAATATCTGCTTCTAAATCCAAAACGCAGCTATCTAACAGAACGGTTGTCAACGTGTGCACTCAACTTCCAGAGTTAAACCCGTGTGTGGATTCAGCAGTCTGCAGAGACTTTCTCTGCAGAGTCCCAAAACAGGCGTTTTCAGCCCATTACCGGCATATGGAAGAAACAGCAGTAAGCACAGGGAAATATCTGCTTCTAAATCCAAAACGCAGCTATCTAACAGAACGGTTGTCAATGTGTGCACTCAACTTCCAGAGTTAAACCCGTGTGTGGATTCAGCAGTCTGCAGAGACTTTCTCTGCAGAGTCCCAAAACAGGCGTTTTCAGCCCATTACCGGCATATGGAAGGAACAGCAGTAAGCACAGGGAAATATCTGCTTCTAAATCCAAAATGCAGCTATCTAACAGAACGGTTGTCAATGTGTGCACTCAACTTCCAGAGTTAAACCCGTGTGTGGATTCAGCAGTCTGCAGAGACTTTCTCTGCAGAGTCCCAAAACAGGCGTTTTCAGCCCTTTACCGGCATATGGAAGAAACAGCAGTAAGCACAGGGAAATATCTGCCTCTAAATCCAAAACGCAGCTATCTAACAGAACGGTTGTCAATGTGTGCACTCAACTTCCAGAGTTAAACCCGTGTGTGGATTCAGCAGTCTGCAAACACTTTCTCTGCAGAGTCCCAAAACAGGCGTTTTCAGCGCAATACCGGCATTTGGAAGAAACGGCAGTAGGCACAGGGAAATATCTGCTTCTAAATCCAAAACGCAGCTATCTAACAGAACGGTTGTCAATGTGTGCACTCAACTTCCAGAGTTAAACCCGTGTGTGGATTCAGCAGTCTGCAAACACTTTCTGTGCAGAGTCTGAAAGTAGGCCTTTCCGGCCCGGTACCGGCATATAGAAGAAAGAGCATTAAGACTGCGTCTAAAACTCAGAAGAAACGTTTCTTTCAACCTGCTCGGCCGTGTGTTCTTTGACCTAAGGGAGTTTAATCTATGTTTAGATTCAGCGAGATAGAAACACGTTTATTCTAGGAGCTGTCTTTGGATATTCCGGAATGAATGGGAGTATATGCTGTAAAGAGAAATATCTGTTTCTAAAACCAAAATGGATCTATCTAGCAGAGTGGTTGTGAATGTGTGCCTTTGGCTTAAAGAGGTAAACTGCTCTTCTCATGCAGCTCTTTAGAAACCCTTTATATGCAAATTCTCATACAGGCCTTTCCAGCAAAACACCAGCCTAAAGGAAATAGCAGTAAGACTGCATCTTTAACATGGACGAAACTGTTTTCAAACTGCTCTGCTGTGTGTTCATTCATATAAGAGACTTGAATATATGTTCAGATTCAGCTAGTTAGCAACACGTTTCTTCCAGGAGCTGTGTTTGCCTATTCCAGAGTATACTGGAGTATAAGATGTAAAGACAAATGTCTCGTTCCAAAAGAAAAACGGATGATCTAATGGAATGGTTGTCAATGTGTGCATTCAACTTACTGAGCTAAACTGCTGTTTGTATGCAGCAGTTTAGAAAACATTTCTGTGTAGATTCTCAAATAGACATTTCCAGCAAAATACCGGCCTATAAGAAATAGCAGTAAGACTGCGTCTAAAACTCAGAGGGAACGTTTCTTTCAAACTGCTCTGCAGTGTGTTCGTTCACCAAAGGTCGTTGAATCTATGTTTGGATTCAGCGAGTTTGAAACACGTTTATTCTAGGAGCTGCATTTCGATATTCCAGAGTGTATGGGAGTAAATGCTGTAAAGAGAAATATCTGTTTCTAAAACCAAAACGGAGCTATCTAACAGAATGGTTGTGAATGTGTGCATTCAACTTAAAGGGTTAATCTGCTCTTCTTAGGCAGCAGTTTAGAAACCCTTTATATGCAAATTCTAAAATCAACATTTGCAGCAAAACACCAGCCTAAAAGAAGTAGCAGTAAGACTGCATCTATAACATAGAAGAAACGTTTTCTTCAAAATGCTCTGCTCTGTGTTCATTCAACTAAGAGTCTTGAGTATATGTTCAGATTCAGCGAGTAAGAAACACGTTTCTTCCAGGAGCTGCATTTGCATATTCCAGAGTGTACTGGAGTATAAGGTTTAAAGTGAAATATCTGGTTCTAAAACAAACACGGAGCCATCTAACAGAATGGTTGTCACTGTGTGCATTCAGCTTATTGAGATAAACTGTTGTTTCTATGCAGCAGTTTAGAAAAGATTTTTGTGCAGATTCTAAAACAGACATTCCCAGCAAAATACCGGCCTCTAAGAAATAGCAATAAGACTGCGTCTAAAACTCAAATAAAACGTTTCTTTCAAACTGCTGTGCTGTGTGTTCGTTCACCTAAGGGAGTTGAATCTATGTTTAGATTCAGCGACTTAGAAACACGTCTATTCTGGGAGCTGTGTTTGGCTATTCCAGAATGAATGGGAGTATATGCTGTAACTAGAAACACAGGCTTCTAAAACCAAAACGGAGCTAGCTAACAGAATGATTGTGAATGAGGGCATTCAACTTAACGAATTAAACTGCTCCACTTATGCAGCAGTTTACAAACCATTTGTATGGAAATTCTAAAACCAACATTTCCAGGAAAACACCAGCCTAAAAGCAATAGCAGTAACAGTGCATCTATAACATGGAAGAAATGTTTTTTTCAAACTCCTCTGCTGCGTGTTCATTCACCTAAGAGACTTCAATATATGCTCAGATTCAGCGAGTTACAAACACGTTTCTTCCAGGAGCTGCGTTTGCATATATCAGAGTGTACTGGGGTACAAGATGTAAAGGGAAATATCTGATTATACGTAGAAACCCGTTTCTTTTAGGAGCTGCGTTTGGATATTCCAGAGTGAATGAGAGTATATGCTGTAAAGAGAAATAACTTCTTCTAAAACCAAAAGGCAGCTATGTAACTGAATGGTTGTCAATGCGTGCATTCACCTTCCAGAGATGAACTCGTGTGTGGATTCAGCAGTCTGCAAACACTTTCTGTGCAGAGTCCCAAAACAGGCGTTTTCAGCCCAATACCGGCATATGGAAGAAACAGCAGTAAGCACAGGGAAATATCTGCTTCTAAATCCAAAACGCAGCTATCTAACAGAACGGTTGTCAATGTGTGCACTCAACTTCCAGAGTTAAACCCGTGTGTGGATTCAGCAGTCTGCAAACACTTTCTCTGCAGAGTCCCAAAACAGGCGTTTTCAGCCCATTACCGGCATATGGAAGAAACAGCAGTAAGCACAGGGAAATATCTGCTTCTAAATCCAAAACGCAGCTATCTAACAGAACGGTTGTCAATGTGTGCACTCAACTTCCAGAGTTAAACCCGTGTGTGGATTCAGCAGTCTGCAGAGACTTTCTCTGCAGAGTCCCAAAACAGGCGTTTTCAGCCCATTACCGGCATATGGAAGAAACAGCAGTAAGCACAGGGAAATATCTGCTTCTAAATCCAAAACGCAGCTATCTAACAGAACGGTTGTCAATGTGTGCACTCAACTTCCAGAGTTAAACCCGTGTGTGGATTCAGCAGTCTGCAAACACTTTCTCTGCAGAGTCCCAAAACAGGCGTTTTCAGCCCATTACCGGCATATGGAAGAAACAGCAGTAAGCACAGGGAAATATCTGCTTCTAAATCCAAAACGCAGCTATCTAACAGAACGGTTGTCAACGTGTGCACTCAACTTCCAGAGTTAAACCCGTGTGTGGATTCAGCAGTCTGCAGAGACTTTCTCTGCAGAGTCCCAAAACAGGCGTTTTCAGCCCATTACCGGCATATGGAAGAAACAGCAGTAAGCACAGGGAAATATCTGCTTCTAAATCCAAAACGCAGCTATCTAACAGAACGGTTGTCAATGTGTGCACTCAACTTCCAGAGTTAAACCCGTGTGTGGATTCAGCAGTCTGCAAACACTTTCTCTGCAGAGTCCCAAAACAGGCGTTTTCAACCCATTACCGGCATATGGAAGAAACAGCAGTAAGCACAGGGAAATATCTGCTTCTAAATCCAAAACGCAGCTATCTAACAGAACGGTTGTCAATGTGTGCACTCAACTTCCAGAGTTAAACCCGTGTGTGGATTCAGCAGTCTGCAGAGACTTTCTCTGCAGAGTCCCAAAACAGGTGTTTTCAGCCCATTACCGGCATATGGAAGAAACAGCAGTAAGCACAGGGAAATATCTGCTTCTAAATCCAAAACGCAGCTATCTAACAGAACGGTTGTCAATGTGTGCACTCAACTTCCAGAGTTAAACCCGTGTGTGGATTCAGCAGTCTGCAGAGACTTTCTCTGCAGAGTCCCAAAACAGGCGTTTTCAGCCCATTACCGGCATATGGAAGAAACAGCAGTAAGCACAGGGAAATATCTGCTTCTAAATCCAAAACGCAGCTATCTAACAGAACGGTTGTCAATGTGTGCACTCAACTTCCAGAGTTAAACCCGTGTGTGGATTCAGCAGTCTGCAGAGACTTTCTCTGCAGAGTCCCAAAACAGGCGTTTTCAGCCCATTACCGGCATATGGAAGGAACAGCAGTAAGCACAGGGAAATATCTGCTTCTAAATCCAAAACGCAGCTATCTAACAGAACGGTTGTCAATGTGTGCACTCAACTTCCAGAGTTAAACCCGTGTGTGGATTCAGCAGTCTGCAGAGACTTTCTCTGCAGAGTCCCAAAACAGGCGTTTTCAGCCCTTTACCGGCATATGGAAGAAACAGCAGTAAGCACAGGGAAATATCTGCTTCTAAATCCAAAACGCAGCTATCTAACAGAACGGTTGTCAATGTGTGCACTCAACTTCCAGAGTTAAACCCGTGTGTGGATTCAGCAGTCTGCAAACACTTTCTCTGCAGAGTCCCAAAACAGGCGTTTTCAGCGCAATACCGGCATTTGGAAGAAACGGCAGTAGGCACAGGGAAATATCTGCTTCTAAATCCAAAACGCAGCTATCTAACAGAACGGTTGTCAATGTGTGCACTCAACTTCCAGAGTTAAACCCGTGTGTGGATTCAGCAGTCTGCAAACACTTTCTGTGCAGAGTCTGAAAGCAGGCCTTTCCGGCCCGGTACCGGCATATAGAAGAAAGAGCATTAAGACTGCGTCTAAAACTCAGAAAAAACGTTTCTTTCAACCTGCTCGGCCGTGTGTTCTTTGACCTAAGGGAGTTTAATCTATGTTTAGATTCAGCGAGATAGAAACACGTTTATTCTAGGAGCTGTCTTTGGATATTCCGGAATGAATGGGAGTATATGCTGTAAAGAGAAATATCTGTTTCTAAAACCAAAATGGATCTATCTAGCAGAGTGGTTGTGAATGTGTGCCTTTGGCTTAAAGAGGTAAACTGCTCTTCTCATGCAGCTCTTTAGAAACCCTTTATATGCAAATTCTCATACAGGCCTTTCCAGCAAAACACCAGCCTAAAGGAAATAGCAGTAAGACTGCATCTTTAACATGGACGAAACTGTTTTCAAACTGCTCTGCTGTGTGTTCATTCATATAAGAGACTTGAATATATGTTCAGATTCAGCTAGTTAGCAACACGTTTCTTCCAGGAGCTGTGTTTGCCTATTCCAGAGTATACTGGAGTATAAGATGTAAAGACAAATGTCTCGTTCCAAAAGAAAAACGGATGATCTAATGGAATGGTTGTCAATGTGTGCATTCAACTTACTGAGCTAAACTGCTGTTTGTATGCAGCAGTTTAGAAAACATTTCTGTGTAGATTCTCAAATAGACATTTCCAGCAAAATACCGGCCTATAAGAAATAGCAGTAAGACTGCGTCTAAAACTCAGAGGGAACGTTTCTTTCAAACTGCTCTGCAGTGTGTTCGTTCACCAAAGGTCGTTGAATCTATGTTTGGATTCAGCGAGTTTGAAACACGTTTATTCTAGGAGCTGCATTTCGATATTCCAGAGTGTATGGGAGTAAATGCTGTAAAGAGAAATATCTGTTTCTAAAACCAAAACGGAGCTATCTAACAGAATGGTTGTGAATGTGTGCATTCAACTTAAAGGGTTAATCTGCTCTTCTTAGGCAGCAGTTTAGAAACCCTTTATATGCAAATTCTAAAATCAACATTTGCAGCAAAACACCAGCCTAAAAGAAGTAGCAGTAAGACTGCATCTATAACATAGAAGAAACGTTTTCTTCAAAATGCTCTGCTCTGTGTTCATTCAACTAAGAGTCTTGAGTATATGTTCAGATTCAGCGAGTAAGAAACACGTTTCTTCCAGGAGCTGCATTTGCATATTCCAGAGTGTACTGGAGTATAAGGTTTAAAGTGAAATATCTGGTTCTAAAACAAACACGGAGCCATCTAACAGAATGGTTGTCACTGTGTGCATTCAGCTTATTGAGATAAACTGTTGTTTCTATGCAGCAGTTTAGAAAAGATTTTTGTGCAGATTCTAAAACAGACATTCCCAGCAAAATACCGGCCTCTAAGAAATAGCAATAAGACTGCGTCTAAAACTCAAATAAAACGTTTCTTTCAAACTGCTGTGCTGTGTGTTCGTTCACCTAAGGGAGTTGAATCTATGTTTAGATTCAGCGACTTAGAAACACGTCTATTCTGGGAGCTGTGTTTGGCTATTCCAGAATGAATGGGAGTATATGCTGTAACTAGAAACACAGGCTTCTAAAACCAAAACGGAGCTAGCTAACAGAATGATTGTGAATGAGGGCATTCAACTTAACGAATTAAACTGCTCCACTTATGCAGCAGTTTACAAACCATTTGTATGGAAATTCTAAAACCAACATTTCCAGGAAAACACCAGCCTAAAAGCAATAGCAGTAACAGTGCATCTATAACATGGAAGAAATGTTTTTTTCAAACTCCTCTGCTGCGTGTTCATTCACCTAAGAGACTTCAATATATGCTCAGATTCAGCGAGTTACAAACACGTTTCTTCCAGGAGCTGCGTTTGCATATATCAGAGTGTACTGGGGTACAAGATGTAAAGGGAAATATCTGATTATACGTAGAAACCCGTTTCTTTTAGGAGCTGCGTTTGGATATTCCAGAGTGAATGAGAGTATATGCTGTAAAGAGAAATAACTTCTTCTAAAACCAAAAGGCAGCTATGTAACTGAATGGTTGTCAATGCGTGCATTCACCTTCCAGAGATGAACTCGTGTGTGGATTCAGCAGTCTGCAAACACTTTCTGTGCAGAGTCCCAAAACAGGCGTTTTCAGCCCAATACCGGCATATGGAAGAAACAGCAGTAAGCACAGGGAAATATCTGCTTCTAAATCCAAAACGCAGCTATCTAACAGAACGGTTGTCAATGTGTGCACTCAACTTCCAGAGTTAAACCCGTGTGTGGATTCAGCAGTCTGCAAACACTTTCTCTGCAGAGTCCCAAAACAGGCGTTTTCAGCCCATTACCGGCATATGGAAGAAACAGCAGTAAGCACAGGGAAATATCTGCTTCTAAATCCAAAACGCAGCTATCTAACAGAACGGTTGTCAATGTGTGCACTCAACTTCCAGAGTTAAACCCGTGTGTGGATTCAGCAGTCTGCAGAGACATTCTCTGCAGAGTCCCAAAACAGGCGTTTTCAGCCCATTACCGGCATATGGAAGAAACAGCAGTAAGCACAGGGAAATATCTGCTTCTAAATCCAAAACGCAGCTATCTAACAGAACGGTTGTCAATGTGTGCACTCAACTTCCAGAGTTAAACCCGTGTGTGGATTCAGCAGTCTGCAAACACTTTCTCTGCAGAGTCCCAAAACAGGCGTTTTCAGCCCATTACCGGCATATGGAAGAAACAGCAGTAAGCACAGGGAAATATCTGCTTCTAAATCCAAAACGCAGCTATCTAACAGAACGGTTGTCAACGTGTGCACTCAACTTCCAGAGTTAAACCCGTGTGTGGATTCAGCAGTCTGCAGAGACTTTCTCTGCAGAGTCCCAAAACAGGCGTTTTCAGCCCATTACCGGCATATGGAAGAAACAGCAGTAAGCACAGGGAAATATCTGCTTCTAAATCCAAAACGCAGCTATCTAACAGAACGGTTGTCAATGTGTGCACTCAACTTCCAGAGTTAAACCCGTGTGTGGATTCAGCAGTCTGCAAACACTTTCTCTGCAGAGTCCCAAAACAGGCGTTTTCAGCCCATTACCGGCATATGGAAGAAACAGCAGTAAGCACAGGGAAATATCTGCTTCTAAATCCAAAACGCAGCTATCTAACAGAACGGTTGTCAATGTGTGCACTCAACTTCCAGAGTTAAACCCGTGTGTGGATTCAGCAGTCTGCAGAGACATTCTCTGCAGAGTCCCAAAACAGGCGGTTTCAGCCCATTACCGGCATATGGAAGAAACAGCAGTAAGCACAGGGAAATATCTGCTTCTAAATCCAAAACGCAGCTATCTAACAGAACGGTTGTCAATGTGTGCACTCAACTTCCAGAGTTAAACCCGTGTGTGGATTCAGCAGTCTGCAAACACTTTCTCTGCAGAGTCCCAAAACAGGCGTTTTCAGCCCATTACCGGCATATGGAAGAAACAGCAGTAAGCACAGGGAAATATCTGCTTCTAAATCCAAAACGCAGCTATCTAACAGAACGGTTGTCAATGTGTGCACTCAACTTCCAGAGTTAAACCCGTGTGTGGATTCAGCAGTCTGCAGAGACATTCTCTGCAGAGTCCCAAAACAGGCGTTTTCAGCCCATTACCGGCATATGGAAGAAACAGCAGTAAGCACAGGGAAATATCTGCTTCTAAATCCAAAACGCAGCTATCTAACAGAACGGTTGTCAATGTGTGCACTCAACTTCCAGAGTTAAACCCGTGTGTGGATTCAGCAGTCTGCAAACACTTTCTCTGCAGAGTCCCAAAACAGGCGTTTTCAGCCCATTACCGGCATATGGAAGAAACAGCAGTAAGCACAGGGAAATATCTGCTTCTAAATCCAAAACGCAGCTATCTAACAGAACGGTTGTCAACGTGTGCACTCAACTTCCAGAGTTAAACCCGTGTGTGGATTCAGCAGTCTGCAGAGACTTTCTCTGCAGAGTCCCAAAACAGGCGTTTTCAGCCCATTACCGGCATATGGAAGAAACAGCAGTAAGCACAGGGAAATATCTGCTTCTAAATCCAAAACGCAGCTATCTAACAGAACGGTTGTCAATGTGTGCACTCAACTTCCAGAGTTAAACCCGTGTGTGGATTCAGCAGTCTGCAGAGACATTCTCTGCAGAGTCCCAAAACAGGCGTTTTCAGCCCATTACCGGCATATGGAAGAAACAGCAGTAAGCACAGGGAAATATCTGCTTCTAAATCCAAAACGCAGCTATCTAACAGAACGGTTGTCAATGTGTGCACTCAACTTCCAGAGTTAAACCCGTGTGTGGATTCAGCAGTCTGCAAACACTTTCTCTGCAGAGTCCCAAAACAGGCGTTTTCAGCCCATTACCGGCATATGGAAGAAACAGCAGTAAGCACAGGGAAATATCTGCTTCTAAATCCAAAACGCAGCTATCTAACAGAACGGTTGTCAACGTGTGCACTCAACTTCCAGAGTTAAACCCGTGTGTGGATTCAGCAGTCTGCAGAGACTTTCTCTGCAGAGTCCCAAAACAGGCGTTTTCAGCCCATTACCGGCATATGGAAGAAACAGCAGTAAGCACAGGGAAATATCTGCTTCTAAATCCAAAACGCAGCTATCTAACAGAACGGTTGTCAATGTGTGCACTCAACTTCCAGAGTTAAACCCGTGTGTGGATTCAGCAGTCTGCAAACACTTTCTCTGCAGAGTCCCAAAACAGGCGTTTTCAACCCATTACCGGCATATGGAAGAAACAGCAGTAAGCACAGGGAAATATCTGCTTCTAAATCCAAAACGCAGCTATCTAACAGAACGGTTGTCAATGTGTGCACTCAACTTCCAGAGTTAAACCCGTGTGTGGATTCAGCAGTCTGCAGAGACTTTCTCTGCAGAGTCCCAAAACAGGTGTTTTCAGCCCATTACCGGCATATGGAAGAAACAGCAGTAAGCACAGGGAAATATCTGCTTCTAAATCAAAAACGCAGCTATCTAACAGAACGGTTGTCAATGTGTGCACTCAACTTCCAGAGTTAAACCCGTGTGTGGATTCAGCAGTCTGCAGAGACTTTCTCTGCAGAGTCCCAAAACAGGCGTTTTCAGCCCATTACCGGCATATGGAAGAAACAGCAGTAAGCACAGGGAAATATCTGCTTCTAAATCCAAAACGCAGCTATCTAACAGAACGGTTGTCAATGTGTGCACTCAACTTCCAGAGTTAAACCGGTGTGTGGATTCAGCAGTCTGCAGAGACTTTCTCTGCAGAGTCCCAAAACAGGCGTTTTCAGCCCATTACCGGCATATGGAAGAAGCAGCAGTAAGCACAGGGAAATATCTGCTTCTAAATCCAAAACGCAGCTATCTAACAGAACGGTTGTCAATGTGTGCACTCAACTTCCAGAGTTAAACCCGTGTGTGGATTCAGCAGTCTGCCAACACTTTCTCTGCAGAGTCCCAAAACAGGCGTTTTCAGCCCATTACCGGCATATGGAAGAAACAGCAGTAAGCACAGGGAAATATCTGCTTCTAAATCCAAAACGCAGCTATCTAACAGAACGGTTGTCAATGTGTGCACTCAACTTCCAGAGTTAAACCCGTGTGTGGATTCAGCAGCCTGCAGAGACTTTCTCTGCAGAGTCCCAAAACAGGCGTTTTCAGCCCATTACCGGCATATGGAAGAAACAGCAGTAACCATAGGGAAATATCTGCTTCTAAATCCAAAACGCAGCTATCTAACAGAACGGTTGTCAATGTGTGCACTCAACTTCCAGAGTTAAACCCGTGTGTGGATTCAGCAGTCTGCAGAGACTTTCTCTGCAGAGTCTGAAAACAGGCGTTTTCAGCCCATTACCGGCATGTGGAAGAAACAGCAGTAAGCACAGGGAAATATCTGCTTCTAAATCCAAAACGCAGCTATCTAACAGAACGGTTGTCAATGTGTGCACTCAACTTCCAGAGTTAAACCCGTGTGTGGATTCAGCAGTCTGCAAACACTTTCTCTGCAGAGTCCCAAAACAGGCGTTTTCAGCCCATTACCGGCATATGGAAGAAACAGCAGTAAGCACAGGGAAATATCTGCTTCTAAATCCAAAACGCAGCTATCTAACAGAACGGTTGTCAACGTGTGCACTCAACTTCCAGAGTTAAACCCGTGTGTGGATTCAGCAGTCTGCAGAGACTTTCTCTGCAGAGTCCCAAAACAGGCGTTTTCAGCCCATTACCGGCATATGGAAGAAACAGCAGTAAGCACAGGGAAATATCTGCTTCTAAATCCAAAACGCAGCTATCTAACAGAACGGTTGTCAATGTGTGCACTCAACTTCCAGAGTTAAACCCGTGTGTGGATTCAGCAGTCTGCAGAGACTTTCTCTGCAGAGTCCCAAAACAGGCGTTTTCAGCCCATTACCGGCATATGGAAGGAACAGCAGTAAGCACAGGGAAATATCTGCTTCTAAATCCAAAATGCAGCTATCTAACAGAACGGTTGTCAATGTGTGCACTCAACTTCCAGAGTTAAACCCGTGTGTGGATTCAGCAGTCTGCAGAGACTTTCTCTGCAGAGTCCCAAAACAGGCGTTTTCAGCCCTTTACCGGCATATGGAAGAAACAGCAGTAAGCACAGGGAAATATCTGCCTCTAAATCCAAAACGCAGCTATCTAACAGAACGGTTGTCAATGTGTGCACTCAACTTCCAGAGTTAAACCCGTGTGTGGATTCAGCAGTCTGCAAACACTTTCTCTGCAGAGTCCCAAAACAGGCGTTTTCAGCGCAATACCGGCATTTGGAAGAAACGGCAGTAGGCACAGGGAAATATCTGCTTCTAAATCCAAAACGCAGCTATCTAACAGAACGGTTGTCAATGTGTGCACTCAACTTCCAGAGTTAAACCCGTGTGTGGATTCAGCAGTCTGCAAACACTTTCTGTGCAGAGTCTGAAAGTAGGCCTTTCCGGCCCGGTACCGGCATATAGAAGAAAGAGCATTAAGACTGCGTCTAAAACTCAGAAGAAACGTTTCTTTCAACCTGCTCGGCCGTGTGTTCTTTGACCTAAGGGAGTTTAATCTATGTTTAGATTCAGCGAGATAGAAACACGTTTATTCTAGGAGCTGTCTTTGGATATTCCGGAATGAATGGGAGTATATGCTGTAAAGAGAAATATCTGTTTCTAAAACCAAAATGGATCTATCTAGCAGAGTGGTTGTGAATGTGTGCCTTTGGCTTAAAGAGGTAAACTGCTCTTCTCATGCAGCTCTTTAGAAACCCTTTATATGCAAATTCTCATACAGGCCTTTCCAGCAAAACACCAGCCTAAAGGAAATAGCAGTAAGACTGCATCTTTAACATGGACGAAACTGTTTTCAAACTGCTCTGCTGTGTGTTCATTCATATAAGAGACTTGAATATATGTTCAGATTCAGCTAGTTAGCAACACGTTTCTTCCAGGAGCTGTGTTTGCCTATTCCAGAGTATACTGGAGTATAAGATGTAAAGACAAATGTCTCGTTCCAAAAGAAAAACGGATGATCTAATGGAATGGTTGTCAATGTGTGCATTCAACTTACTGAGCTAAACTGCTGTTTGTATGCAGCAGTTTAGAAAACATTTCTGTGTAGATTCTCAAATAGACATTTCCAGCAAAATACCGGCCTATAAGAAATAGCAGTAAGACTGCGTCTAAAACTCAGAGGGAACGTTTCTTTCAAACTGCTCTGCAGTGTGTTCGTTCACCAAAGGTCGTTGAATCTATGTTTGGATTCAGCGAGTTTGAAACACGTTTATTCTAGGAGCTGCATTTCGATATTCCAGAGTGTATGGGAGTAAATGCTGTAAAGAGAAATATCTGTTTCTAAAACCAAAACGGAGCTATCTAACAGAATGGTTGTGAATGTGTGCATTCAACTTAAAGGGTTAATCTGCTCTTCTTAGGCAGCAGTTTAGAAACCCTTTATATGCAAATTCTAAAATCAACATTTGCAGCAAAACACCAGCCTAAAAGAAGTAGCAGTAAGACTGCATCTATAACATAGAAGAAACGTTTTCTTCAAAATGCTCTGCTCTGTGTTCATTCAACTAAGAGTCTTGAGTATATGTTCAGATTCAGCGAGTAAGAAACACGTTTCTTCCAGGAGCTGCATTTGCATATTCCAGAGTGTACTGGAGTATAAGGTTTAAAGTGAAATATCTGGTTCTAAAACAAACACGGAGCCATCTAACAGAATGGTTGTCACTGTGTGCATTCAGCTTATTGAGATAAACTGTTGTTTCTATGCAGCAGTTTAGAAAAGATTTTTGTGCAGATTCTAAAACAGACATTCCCAGCAAAATACCGGCCTCTAAGAAATAGCAATAAGACTGCGTCTAAAACTCAAATAAAACGTTTCTTTCAAACTGCTGTGCTGTGTGTTCGTTCACCTAAGGGAGTTGAATCTATGTTTAGATTCAGCGACTTAGAAACACGTCTATTCTGGGAGCTGTGTTTGGCTATTCCAGAATGAATGGGAGTATATGCTGTAACTAGAAACACAGGCTTCTAAAACCAAAACGGAGCTAGCTAACAGAATGATTGTGAATGAGGGCATTCAACTTAACGAATTAAACTGCTCCACTTATGCAGCAGTTTACAAACCATTTGTATGGAAATTCTAAAACCAACATTTCCAGGAAAACACCAGCCTAAAAGCAATAGCAGTAACAGTGCATCTATAACATGGAAGAAATGTTTTTTTCAAACTCCTCTGCTGCGTGTTCATTCACCTAAGAGACTTCAATATATGCTCAGATTCAGCGAGTTACAAACACGTTTCTTCCAGGAGCTGCGTTTGCATATATCAGAGTGTACTGGGGTACAAGATGTAAAGGGAAATATCTGATTATACGTAGAAACCCGTTTCTTTTAGGAGCTGCGTTTGGATATTCCAGAGTGAATGAGAGTATATGCTGTAAAGAGAAATAACTTCTTCTAAAACCAAAAGGCAGCTATGTAACTGAATGGTTGTCAATGCGTGCATTCACCTTCCAGAGATGAACTCGTGTGTGGATTCAGCAGTCTGCAAACACTTTCTGTGCAGAGTCCCAAAACAGGCGTTTTCAGCCCAATACCGGCATATGGAAGAAACAGCAGTAAGCACAGGGAAATATCTGCTTCTAAATCCAAAACGCAGCTATCTAACAGAACGGTTGTCAATGTGTGCACTCAACTTCCAGAGTTAAACCCGTGTGTGGATTCAGCAGTCTGCAAACACTTTCTCTGCAGAGTCCCAAAACAGGCGTTTTCAGCCCATTACCGGCATATGGAAGAAACAGCAGTAAGCACAGGGAAATATCTGCTTCTAAATCCAAAACGCAGCTATCTAACAGAACGGTTGTCAATGTGTGCACTCAACTTCCAGAGTTAAACCCGTGTGTGGATTCAGCAGTCTGCAGAGACTTTCTCTGCAGAGTCCCAAAACAGGCGTTTTCAGCCCATTACCGGCATATGGAAGAAACAGCAGTAAGCACAGGGAAATATCTGCTTCTAAATCCAAAACGCAGCTATCTAACAGAACGGTTGTCAATGTGTGCACTCAACTTCCAGAGTTAAACCCGTGTGTGGATTCAGCAGTCTGCAAACACTTTCTCTGCAGAGTCCCAAAACAGGCGTTTTCAGCCCATTACCGGCATATGGAAGAAACAGCAGTAAGCACAGGGAAATATCTGCTTCTAAATCCAAAACGCAGCTATCTAACAGAACGGTTGTCAATGTGTGCACTCAACTTCCAGAGTTAAACCCGTGTGTGGATTCAGCAGTCTGCAAACACTTTCTCTGCAGAGTCCCAAAACAGGCGTTTTCAACCCATTACCGGCATATGGAAGAAACAGCAGTAAGCACAGGGAAATATCTGCTTCTAAATCCAAAACGCAGCTATCTAACAGAACGGTTGTCAATGTGTGCACTCAACTTCCAGAGTTAAACCCGTGTGTGGATTCAGCAGTCTGCAAACACTTTCTCTGCAGAGTCCCAAAACAGGCGTTTTCAACCCATTACCGGCATATGGAAGAAACAGCAGTAAGCACAGGGAAATATCTGCTTCTAAATCCAAAACGCAGCTATCTAACAGAACGGTTGTCAATGTGTGCACTCAACTTCCAGAGTTAAACCCGTGTGTGGATTCAGCAGTCTGCAGAGACTTTCTCTGCAGAGTCCCAAAACAGGTGTTTTCAGCCCATTACCGGCATATGGAAGAAACAGCAGTAAGCACAGGGAAATATCTGCTTCTAAATCCAAAACGCAGCTATCTAACAGAACGGTTGTCAATGTGTGCACTCAACTTCCAGAGTTAAACCCGTGTGTGGATTCAGCAGTCTGCAGAGACTTTCTCTGCAGAGTCCCAAAACAGGCGTTTTCAGCCCATTACCGGCATATGGAAGAAACAGCAGTAAGCACAGGGAAATATCTGCTTCTAAATCCAAAACGCAGCTATCTAACAGAACGGTTGTCAATGTGTGCACTCAACTTCCAGAGTTAAACCCGTGTGTGGATTCAGCAGTCTGCAGAGACTTTCTCTGCAGAGTCCCAAAACAGGCGTTTTCAGCCCATTACCGGCATATGGAAGGAACAGCAGTAAGCACAGGGAAATATCTGCTTCTAAATCCAAAACGCAGCTATCTAACAGAACGGTTGTCAATGTGTGCACTCAACTTCCAGAGTTAAACCCGTGTGTGGATTCAGCAGTCTGCAGAGACTTTCTCTGCAGAGTCCCAAAACAGGCGTTTTCAGCCCTTTACCGGCATATGGAAGAAACAGCAGTAAGCACAGGGAAATATCTGCTTCTAAATCCAAAACGCAGCTATCTAACAGAACGGTTGTCAATGTGTGCACTCAACTTCCAGAGTTAAACCCGTGTGTGGATTCAGCAGTCTGCAAACACTTTCTCTGCAGAGTCCCAAAACAGGCGTTTTCAGCGCAATACCGGCATTTGGAAGAAACGGCAGTAGGCACAGGGAAATATCTGCTTCTAAATCCAAAACGCAGCTATCTAACAGAACGGTTGTCAATGTGTGCACTCAACTTCCAGAGTTAAACCCGTGTGTGGATTCAGCAGTCTGCAAACACTTTCTGTGCAGAGTCTGAAAGCAGGCCTTTCCGGCCCGGTACCGGCATATAGAAGAAAGAGCATTAAGACTGCGTCTAAAACTCAGAAAAAACGTTTCTTTCAACCTGCTCGGCCGTGTGTTCTTTGACCTAAGGGAGTTTAATCTATGTTTAGATTCAGCGAGATAGAAACACGTTTATTCTAGGAGCTGTCTTTGGATATTCCGGAATGAATGGGAGTATATGCTGTAAAGAGAAATATCTGTTTCTAAAACCAAAATGGATCTATCTAGCAGAGTGGTTGTGAATGTGTGCCTTTGGCTTAAAGAGGTAAACTGCTCTTCTCATGCAGCTCTTTAGAAACCCTTTATATGCAAATTCTCATACAGGCCTTTCCAGCAAAACACCAGCCTAAAGGAAATAGCAGTAAGACTGCATCTTTAACATGGACGAAACTGTTTTCAAACTGCTCTGCTGTGTGTTCATTCATATAAGAGACTTGAATATATGTTCAGATTCAGCTAGTTAGCAACACGTTTCTTCCAGGAGCTGTGTTTGCCTATTCCAGAGTATACTGGAGTATAAGATGTAAAGACAAATGTCTCGTTCCAAAAGAAAAACGGATGATCTAATGGAATGGTTGTCAATGTGTGCATTCAACTTACTGAGCTAAACTGCTGTTTGTATGCAGCAGTTTAGAAAACATTTCTGTGTAGATTCTCAAATAGACATTTCCAGCAAAATACCGGCCTATAAGAAATAGCAGTAAGACTGCGTCTAAAACTCAGAGGGAACGTTTCTTTCAAACTGCTCTGCAGTGTGTTCGTTCACCAAAGGTCGTTGAATCTATGTTTGGATTCAGCGAGTTTGAAACACGTTTATTCTAGGAGCTGCATTTCGATATTCCAGAGTGTATGGGAGTAAATGCTGTAAAGAGAAATATCTGTTTCTAAAACCAAAACGGAGCTATCTAACAGAATGGTTGTGAATGTGTGCATTCAACTTAAAGGGTTAATCTGCTCTTCTTAGGCAGCAGTTTAGAAACCCTTTATATGCAAATTCTAAAATCAACATTTGCAGCAAAACACCAGCCTAAAAGAAGTAGCAGTAAGACTGCATCTATAACATAGAAGAAACGTTTTCTTCAAAATGCTCTGCTCTGTGTTCATTCAACTAAGAGTCTTGAGTATATGTTCAGATTCAGCGAGTAAGAAACACGTTTCTTCCAGGAGCTGCATTTGCATATTCCAGAGTGTACTGGAGTATAAGGTTTAAAGTGAAATATCTGGTTCTAAAACAAACACGGAGCCATCTAACAGAATGGTTGTCACTGTGTGCATTCAGCTTATTGAGATAAACTGTTGTTTCTATGCAGCAGTTTAGAAAAGATTTTTGTGCAGATTCTAAAACAGACATTCCCAGCAAAATACCGGCCTCTAAGAAATAGCAATAAGACTGCGTCTAAAACTCAAATAAAACGTTTCTTTCAAACTGCTGTGCTGTGTGTTCGTTCACCTAAGGGAGTTGAATCTATGTTTAGATTCAGCGACTTAGAAACACGTCTATTCTGGGAGCTGTGTTTGGCTATTCCAGAATGAATGGGAGTATATGCTGTAACTAGAAACACAGGCTTCTAAAACCAAAACGGAGCTAGCTAACAGAATGATTGTGAATGAGGGCATTCAACTTAACGAATTAAACTGCTCCACTTATGCAGCAGTTTACAAACCATTTGTATGGAAATTCTAAAACCAACATTTCCAGGAAAACACCAGCCTAAAAGCAATAGCAGTAACAGTGCATCTATAACATGGAAGAAATGTTTTTTTCAAACTCCTCTGCTGCGTGTTCATTCACCTAAGAGACTTCAATATATGCTCAGATTCAGCGAGTTACAAACACGTTTCTTCCAGGAGCTGCGTTTGCATATATCAGAGTGTACTGGGGTACAAGATGTAAAGGGAAATATCTGATTATACGTAGAAACCCGTTTCTTTTAGGAGCTGCGTTTGGATATTCCAGAGTGAATGAGAGTATATGCTGTAAAGAGAAATAACTTCTTCTAAAACCAAAAGGCAGCTATGTAACTGAATGGTTGTCAATGCGTGCATTCACCTTCCAGAGATGAACTCGTGTGTGGATTCAGCAGTCTGCAAACACTTTCTGTGCAGAGTCCCAAAACAGGCGTTTTCAGCCCAATACCGGCATATGGAAGAAACAGCAGTAAGCACAGGGAAATATCTGCTTCTAAATCCAAAACGCAGCTATCTAACAGAACGGTTGTCAATGTGTGCACTCAACTTCCAGAGTTAAACCCGTGTGTGGATTCAGCAGTCTGCAAACACTTTCTCTGCAGAGTCCCAAAACAGGCGTTTTCAGCCCATTACCGGCATATGGAAGAAACAGCAGTAAGCACAGGGAAATATCTGCTTCTAAATCCAAAACGCAGCTATCTAACAGAACGGTTGTCAATGTGTGCACTCAACTTCCAGAGTTAAACCCGTGTGTGGATTCAGCAGTCTGCAGAGACTTTCTCTGCAGAGTCCCAAAACAGGCGTTTTCAGCCCATTACCGGCATATGGAAGAAACAGCAGTAAGCACAGGGAAATATCTGCTTCTAAATCCAAAACGCAGCTATCTAACAGAACGGTTGTCAATGTGTGCACTCAACTTCCAGAGTTAAACCCGTGTGTGGATTCAGCAGTCTGCAAACACTTTCTCTGCAGAGTCCCAAAACAGGCGTTTTCAGCCCATTACCGGCATATGGAAGAAACAGCAGTAAGCACAGGGAAATATCTGCTTCTAAATCCAAAACGCAGCTATCTAACAGAACGGTTGTCAACGTGTGCACTCAACTTCCAGAGTTAAACCCGTGTGTGGATTCAGCAGTCTGCAGAGACTTTCTCTGCAGAGTCCCAAAACAGGCGTTTTCAGCCCATTACCGGCATATGGAAGAAACAGCAGTAAGCACAGGGAAATATCTGCTTCTAAATCCAAAACGCAGCTATCTAACAGAACGGTTGTCAATGTGTGCACTCAACTTCCAGAGTTAAACCCGTGTGTGGATTCAGCAGTCTGCAAACACTTTCTCTGCAGAGTCCCAAAACAGGCGTTTTCAACCCATTACCGGCATATGGAAGAAACAGCAGTAAGCACAGGGAAATATCTGCTTCTAAATCCAAAACGCAGCTATCTAACAGAACGGTTGTCAATGTGTGCACTCAACTTCCAGAGTTAAACCCGTGTGTGGATTCAGCAGTCTGCAGAGACTTTCTCTGCAGAGTCCCAAAACAGGTGTTTTCAGCCCATTACCGGCATATGGAAGAAACAGCAGTAAGCACAGGGAAATATCTGCTTCTAAATCAAAAACGCAGCTATCTAACAGAACGGTTGTCAATGTGTGCACTCAACTTCCAGAGTTAAACCCGTGTGTGGATTCAGCAGTCTGCAGAGACTTTCTCTGCAGAGTCCCAAAACAGGCGTTTTCAGCCCATTACCGGCATATGGAAGAAACAGCAGTAAGCACAGGGAAATATCTGCTTCTAAATCCAAAACGCAGCTATCTAACAGAACGGTTGTCAATGTGTGCACTCAACTTCCAGAGTTAAACCGGTGTGTGCATTCAGCAGTCTGCAGAGACTTTCTCTGCAGAGTCCCAAAACAGGCGTTTTCAGCCCATTACCGGCATATGGAAGAAGCAGCAGTAAGCACAGGGAAATATCTGCTTCTAAATCCAAAACGCAGCTATCTAACAGAACGGTTGTCAATGTGTGCACTCAACTTCCAGAGTTAAACCCGTGTGTGGATTCAGCAGTCTGCCAACACTTTCTCTGCAGAGTCCCAAAACAGGCGTTTTCAGCCCATTACCGGCATATGGAAGAAACAGCAGTAAGCACAGGGAAATATCTGCTTCTAAATCCAAAACGCAGCTATCTAACAGAACGGTTGTCAATGTGTGCACTCAACTTCCAGAGTTAAACCCGTGTGTGGATTCAGCAGCCTGCAGAGACTTTCTCTGCAGAGTCCCAAAACAGGCGTTTTCAGCCCATTACCGGCATATGGAAGAAACAGCAGTAAGCATAGGGAAATATCTGCTTCTAAATCCAAAACGCAGCTATCTAACAGAACGGTTGTCAATGTGTGCACTCAACTTCCAGAGTTAAACCCGTGTGTGGATTCAGCAGTCTGCAGAGACTTTCTCTGCAGAGTCTGAAAACAGGCGTTTTCAGCCCATTACCGGCATGTGGAAGAAACAGCAGTAAGCACAGGGAAATATCTGCTTCTAAATCCAAAACGCAGCTATCTAACAGAACGGTTGTCAATGTGTGCACTCAACTTCCAGAGTTAAACCCGTGTGTGGATTCAGCAGTCTGCAAACACTTTCTCTGCAGAGTCCCAAAACAGGCGTTTTCAGCCCATTACCGGCATATGGAAGAAACAGCAGTAAGCACAGGGAAATATCTGCTTCTAAATCCAAAACGCAGCTATCTAACAGAACGGTTGTCAACGTGTGCACTCAACTTCCAGAGTTAAACCCGTGTGTGGATTCAGCAGTCTGCAGAGACTTTCTCTGCAGAGTCCCAAAACAGGCGTTTTCAGCCCATTACCGGCATATGGAAGAAACAGCAGTAAGCACAGGGAAATATCTGCTTCTAAATCCAAAACGCAGCTATCTAACAGAACGGTTGTCAATGTGTGCACTCAACTTCCAGAGTTAAACCCGTGTGTGGATTCAGCAGTCTGCAGAGACTTTCTCTGCAGAGTCTGAAAACAGGCGTTTTCAGCCCATTACCGGCATGTGGAAGAAACAGCAGTAAGCACAGGGAAATATCTGCTTCTAAATCCAAAACGCAGCTATCTAACAGAACGGTTGTCAATGTGTGCACTCAACTTCCAGAGTTAAACCCGTGTGTGGATTCAGCAGTCTGCAAACACTTTCTCTGCAGAGTCCCAAAACAGGCGTTTTCAGCCCATTACCGGCATATGGAAGAAACAGCAGTAAGCACAGGGAAATATCTGCTTCTAAATCCAAAACGCAGCTATCTAACAGAACGGTTGTCAACGTGTGCACTCAACTTCCAGAGTTAAACCCGTGTGTGGATTCAGCAGTCTGCAGAGACTTTCTCTGCAGAGTCCCAAAACAGGCGTTTTCAGCCCATTACCGGCATATGGAAGAAACAGCAGTAAGCACAGGGAAATATCTGCTTCTAAATCCAAAACGCAGCTATCTAACAGAACGGTTGTCAATGTGTGCACTCAACTTCCAGAGTTAAACCCGTGTGTGGATTCAGCAGTCTGCAAACACTTTCTCTGCAGAGTCCCAAAACAGGCGTTTTCAGCCCATTACCGGCATATGGAAGAAACAGCAGTAAGCACAGGGAAATATCTGCTTCTAAATCCAAAACGCAGCTATCTAACAGAACGGTTGTCAATGTGTGCACTCAACTTCCAGAGTTAAACCCGTGTGTGGATTCAGCAGTCTGCAGAGACATTCTCTGCAGAGTCCCAAAACAGGCGTTTTCAGCCCATTACCGGCATATGGAAGAAACAGCAGTAAGCACAGGGAAATATCTGCTTCTAAATCCAAAACGCAGCTATCTAACAGAACGGTTGTCAATGTGTGCACTCAACTTCCAGAGTTAAACCCGTGTGTGGATTCAGCAGTCTGCAAACACTTTCTCTGCAGAGTCCCAAAACAGGCGTTTTCAGCCCATTACTGGCATATGGAAGAAACAGCAGTAAGCACAGGGAAATATCTGCTTCTAAATCCAAAACGCAGCTATCTAACAGAACGGTTGTCAACGTGTGCACTCAACTTCCAGAGTTAAACCCGTGTGTGGATTCAGCAGTCTGCAGAGACTTTCTCTGCAGAGTCCCAAAACAGGCGTTTTCAGCCCATTACCGGCATATGGAAGAAACAGCAGTAAGCACAGGGAAATATCTGCTTCTAAATCCAAAACGCAGCTATCTAACAGAACGGTTGTCAATGTGTGCACTCAACTTCCAGAGTTAAACCCGTGTGTGGATTCAGCAGTCTGCAAACACTTTCTCTGCAGAGTCCCAAAACAGGCGTTTTCAACCCATTACCGGCATATGGAAGAAACAGCAGTAAGCACAGGGAAATATCTGCTTCTAAATCCAAAACGCAGCTATCTAACAGAACGGTTGTCAATGTGTGCACTCAACTTCCAGAGTTAAACCCGTGTGTGGATTCAGCAGTCTGCAGAGACTTTCTCTGCAGAGTCCCAAAACAGGTGTTTTCAGCCCATTACCGGCATATGGAAGAAACAGCAGTAAGCACAGGGAAATATCTGCTTCTAAATCAAAAACGCAGCTATCTAACAGAACGGTTGTCAATGTGTGCACTCAACTTCCAGAGTTAAACCCGTGTGTGGATTCAGCAGTCTGCAGAGACTTTCTCTGCAGAGTCCCAAAACAGGCGTTTTCAGCCCATTACCGGCATATGGAAGAAACAGCAGTAAGCACAGGGAAATATCTGCTTCTAAATCCAAAACGCAGCTATCTAACAGAACGGTTGTCAATGTGTGCACTCAACTTCCAGAGTTAAACCGGTGTGTGGATTCAGCAGTCTGCAGAGACTTTCTCTGCAGAGTCCCAAAACAGGCGTTTTCAGCCCATTACCGGCATATGGAAGAAGCAGCAGTAAGCACAGGGAAATATCTGCTTCTAAATCCAAAACGCAGCTATCTAACAGAACGGTTGTCAATGTGTGCACTCAACTTCCAGAGTTAAACCCGTGTGTGGATTCAGCAGTCTGCCAACACTTTCTCTGCAGAGTCCCAAAACAGGCGTTTTCAGCCCATTACCGGCATATGGAAGAAACAGCAGTAAGCACAGGGAAATATCTGCTTCTAAATCCAAAACGCAGCTATCTAACAGAACGGTTGTCAATGTGTGCACTCAACTTCCAGAGTTAAACCCGTGTGTGGATTCAGCAGCCTGCAGAGACTTTCTCTGCAGAGTCCCAAAACAGGCGTTTTCAGCCCATTACCGGCATATGGAAGAAACAGCAGTAATCATAGGGAAATATCTGCTTCTAAATCCAAAACGCAGCTATCTAACAGAACGGTTGTCAATGTGTGCACTCAACTTCCAGAGTTAAACCCGTGTGTGGATTCAGCAGTCTGCAGAGACTTTCTCTGCAGAGTCTGAAAACAGGCGTTTTCAGCCCATTACCGGCATGTGGAAGAAACAGCAGTAAGCACAGGGAAATATCTGCTTCTAAATCCAAAACGCAGCTATCTAACAGAACGGTTGTCAATGTGTGCACTCAACTTCCAGAGTTAAACCCGTGTGTGGATTCAGCAGTCTGCAAACACTTTCTCTGCAGAGTCCCAAAACAGGCGTTTTCAGCCCATTACCGGCATATGGAAGAAACAGCAGTAAGCACAGGGAAATATCTGCTTCTAAATCCAAAACGCAGCTATCTAACAGAACGGTTGTCAACGTGTGCACTCAACTTCCAGAGTTAAACCCGTGTGTGGATTCAGCAGTCTGCAGAGACTTTCTCTGCAGAGTCCCAAAACAGGCGTTTTCAGCCCATTACCGGCATATGGAAGAAACAGCAGTAAGCACAGGGAAATATCTGCTTCTAAATCCAAAACGCAGCTATCTAACAGAACGGTTGTCAATGTGTGCACTCAACTTCCAGAGTTAAACCCGTGTGTGGATTCAGCAGTCTGCAGAGACTTTCTCTGCAGAGTCCCAAAACAGGCGTTTTCAGCCCTTTACCGGCATATGGAAGAAACAGCAGTAAGCACAGGGAAATATCTGCTTCTAAATCCAAAACGCAGCTATCTAACAGAACGGTTGTCAATGTGTGCACTCAACTTCCAGAGTTAAACCCGTGTGTGGATTCAGCAGTCTGCAAACACTTTCTCTGCAGAGTCCCAAAACAGGCGTTTTCAGCGCAATACCGGCATTTGGAAGAAACGGCAGTAGGCACAGGGAAATATCTGCTTCTAAATCCAAAACGCAGCTATCTAACAGAACGGTTGTCAATGTGTGCACTCAACTTCCAGAGTTAAACCCGTGTGTGGATTCAGCAGTCTGCAAACACTTTCTGTGCAGAGTCTGAAAGTAGGCCTTTCCGGCCCGGTACCGGCATATAGAAGAAAGAGCATTAAGACTGCGTCTAAAACTCAGAAGAAACGTTTCTTTCAACCTGCTCGGCCGTGTGTTCTTTGACCTAAGGGAGTTTAATCTATGTTTAGATTCAGCGAGATAGAAACACGTTTATTCTAGGAGCTGTCTTTGGATATTCCGGAATGAATGGGAGTATATGCTGTAAAGAGAAATATCTGTTTCTAAAACCAAAATGGATCTATCTAGCAGAGTGGTTGTGAATGTGTGCCTTTGGCTTAAAGAGGTAAACTGCTCTTCTCATGCAGCTCTTTAGAAACCCTTTATATGCAAATTCTCATACAGGCCTTTCCAGCAAAACACCAGCCTAAAGGAAATAGCAGTAAGACTGCATCTTTAACATGGACGAAACTGTTTTCAAACTGCTCTGCTGTGTGTTCATTCATATAAGAGACTTGAATATATGTTCAGATTCAGCTAGTTAGCAACACGTTTCTTCCAGGAGCTGTGTTTGCCTATTCCAGAGTATACTGGAGTATAAGATGTAAAGACAAATGTCTCGTTCCAAAAGAAAAACGGATGATCTAATGGAATGGTTGTCAATGTGTGCATTCAACTTACTGAGCTAAACTGCTGTTTGTATGCAGCAGTTTAGAAAACATTTCTGTGTAGATTCTCAAATAGACATTTCCAGCAAAATACCGGCCTATAAGAAATAGCAGTAAGACTGCGTCTAAAACTCAGAGGGAACGTTTCTTTCAAACTGCTCTGCAGTGTGTTCGTTCACCAAAGGTCGTTGAATCTATGTTTGGATTCAGCGAGTTTGAAACACGTTTATTCTAGGAGCTGCATTTCGATATTCCAGAGTGTATGGGAGTAAATGCTGTAAAGAGAAATATCTGTTTCTAAAACCAAAACGGAGCTATCTAACAGAATGGTTGTGAATGTGTGCATTCAACTTAAAGGGTTAATCTGCTCTTCTTAGGCAGCAGTTTAGAAACCCTTTATATGCAAATTCTAAAATCAACATTTGCAGCAAAACACCAGCCTAAAAGAAGTAGCAGTAAGACTGCATCTATAACATAGAAGAAACGTTTTCTTCAAAATGCTCTGCTCTGTGTTCATTCACCTAAGAGTCTTGAGTATATGTTCAGATTCAGCGAGTAAGAAACACGTTTCTTCCAGGAGCTGCATTTGCATATTCCAGAGTGTACTGGAGTATAAGGTTTAAAGTGAAATATCTGGTTCTAAAACAAACACGGAGCCATCTAACAGAATGGTTGTCACTGTGTGCATTCAGCTTATTGAGATAAACTGTTGTTTCTATGCAGCAGTTTAGAAAAGATTTTTGTGCAGATTCTAAAACAGACATTCCCAGCAAAATACCGGCCTCTAAGAAATAGCAATAAGACTGCGTCTAAAACTCAAATAAAACGTTTCTTTCAAACTGCTGTGCTGTGTGTTCGTTCACCTAAGGGAGTTGAATCTATGTTTAGATTCAGCGACTTAGAAACACGTCTATTCTGGGAGCTGTGTTTGGCTATTCCAGAATGAATGGGAGTATATGCTGTAACTAGAAACACAGGCTTCTAAAACCAAAACGGAGCTAGCTAACAGAATGATTGTGAATGAGGGCATTCAACTTAACGAATTAAACTGCTCCACTTATGCAGCAGTTTACAAACCATTTGTATGGAAATTCTAAAACCAACATTTCCAGGAAAACACCAGCCTAAAAGCAATAGCAGTAACAGTGCATCTATAACATGGAAGAAATGTTTTTTTCAAACTCCTCTGCTGCGTGTTCATTCACCTAAGAGACTTCAATATATGCTCAGATTCAGCGAGTTACAAACACGTTTCTTCCAGGAGCTGCGTTTGCATATATCAGAGTGTACTGGGGTACAAGATGTAAAGGGAAATATCTGATTATACGTAGAAACCCGTTTCTTTTAGGAGCTGCGTTTGGATATTCCAGAGTGAATGAGAGTATATGCTGTAAAGAGAAATAACTTCTTCTAAAACCAAAAGGCAGCTATGTAACTGAATGGTTGTCAATGCGTGCATTCACCTTCCAGAGATGAACTCGTGTGTGGATTCAGCAGTCTGCAAACACTTTCTGTGCAGAGTCCCAAAACAGGCGTTTTCAGCCCAATACCGGCATATGGAAGAAACAGCAGTAAGCACAGGGAAATATCTGCTTCTAAATCCAAAACGCAGCTATCTAACAGAACGGTTGTCAATGTGTGCACTCAACTTCCAGAGTTAAACCCGTGTGTGGATTCAGCAGTCTGCAAACACTTTCTCTGCAGAGTCCCAAAACAGGCGTTTTCAGCCCATTACCGGCATATGGAAGAAACAGCAGTAAGCACAGGGAAATATCTGCTTCTAAATCCAAAACGCAGCTATCTAACAGAACGGTTGTCAATGTGTGCACTCAACTTCCAGAGTTAAACCCGTGTGTGGATTCAGCAGTCTGCAGAGACTTTCTCTGCAGAGTCCCAAAACAGGCGTTTTCAGCCCATTACCGGCATATGGAAGAAACAGCAGTAAGCACAGGGAAATATCTGCTTCTAAATCCAAAACGCAGCTATCTAACAGAACGGTTGTCAATGTGTGCACTCAACTTCCAGAGTTAAACCCGTGTGTGGATTCAGCAGTCTGCAAACACTTTCTCTGCAGAGTCCCAAAACAGGCGTTTTCAGCCCATTACCGGCATATGGAAGAAACAGCAGTAAGCACAGGAAAATATCTGCTTCTAAATCCAAAACGCAGCTATCTAACAGAACGGTTGTCAACGTGTGCACTCAACTTCCAGAGTTAAACCCGTGTGTGGATTCAGCAGTCTGCAGAGACTTTCTCTGCAGAGTCCCAAAACAGGCGTTTTCAGCCCATTACCGGCATATGGAAGAAACAGCAGTAAGCACAGGGAAATATCTGCTTCTAAATCCAAAACGCAGCTATCTAACAGAACGGTTGTCAATGTGTGCACTCAACTTCCAGAGTTAAACCCGTGTGTGGATTCAGCAGTCTGCAAACACTTTCTCTGCAGAGTCCCAAAACAGGCGTTTTCAACCCATTACCGGCATATGGAAGAAACAGCAGTAAGCACAGGGAAATATCTGCTTCTAAATCCAAAACGCAGCTATCTAACAGAACGGTTGTCAATGTGTGCACTCAACTTCCAGAGTTAAACCCGTGTGTGGATTCAGCAGTCTGCAGAGACTTTCTCTGCAGAGTCCCAAAACAGGTGTTTTCAGCCCATTACCGGCATATGGAAGAAACAGCAGTAAGCACAGGGAAATATCTGCTTCTAAATCAAAAACGCAGCTATCTAACAGAACGGTTGTCAATGTGTGCACTCAACTTCCAGAGTTAAACCCGTGTGTGGATTCAGCAGTCTGCAGAGACTTTCTCTGCAGAGTCCCAAAACAGGCGTTTTCAGCCCATTACCGGCATATGGAAGAAACAGCAGTAAGCACAGGGAAATATCTGCTTCTAAATCCAAAACGCAGCTATCTAACAGAACGGTTGTCAATGTGTGCACTCAACTTCCAGAGTTAAACCGGTGTGTGGATTCAGCAGTCTGCAGAGACTTTCTCTGCAGAGTCCCAAAACAGGCGTTTTCAGCCCATTACCGGCATATGGAAGAAGCAGCAGTAAGCACAGGGAAATATCTGCTTCTAAATCCAAAACGCAGCTATCTAACAGAACGGTTGTCAATGTGTGCACTCAACTTCCAGAGTTAAACCCGTGTGTGGATTCAGCAGCCTGCAGAGACTTTCTCTGCAGAGTCCCAAAACAGGCGTTTTCAGCCCATTACCGGCATATGGAAGAAACAGCAGTAAGCATAGGGAAATATCTGCTTCTAAATCCAAAACGCAGCTATCTAACAGAACGGTTGTCAATGTGTGCACTCAACTTCCAGAGTTAAACCCGTGTGTGGATTCAGCAGTCTGCAAACACTTTCTCTGCAGAGTCTGAAAACAGGCGTTTTCAGCCCATTACCGGCATGTGGAAGAAACAGCAGTAAGCACAGGGAAATATCTGCTTCTAAATCCAAAACGCAGCTATCTAACAGAACGGTTGTCAATGTGTGCACTCAACTTCCAGAGTTAAACCCGTGTGTGGATTCAGCAGTCTGCAAACACTTTCTCTGCAGAGTCCCAAAACAGGCGTTTTCAGCCCATTACCGGCATATGGAAGAAACAGCAGTAAGCACAGGGAAATATCTGCTTCTAAATCCAAAACGCAGCTATCTAACAGAACGGTTGTCAACGTGTGCACTCAACTTCCAGAGTTAAACCCGTGTGTGGATTCAGCAGTCTGCAGAGACTTTCTCTGCAGAGTCCCAAAACAGGCGTTTTCAGCCCATTACCGGCATATGGAAGAAACAGCAGTAAGCACAGGGAAATATCTGCTTCTAAATCCAAAACGCAGCTATCTAACAGAACGGTTGTCAATGTGTGCACTCAACTTCCAGAGTTAAACCCGTGTGTGGATTCAGCAGTCTGCAAACACTTTCTCTGCAGAGTCACAAAACAGGCGTTTTCAGCCCATTACCGGCATATGGAAGAAACAGCAGTAAGCACAGGGAAATATCTGCTTCTAAATCCAAAACGCAGCTATCTAACAGAACGGTTGTCAATGTGTGCACTCAACTTCCAGAGTTAAACCCGTGTGTGGATTCAGCAGTCTGCAGAGACATTCTCTGCAGAGTCCCAAAACAGGCGTTTTCAGCCCATTACCGGCATATGGAAGAAACAGCAGTAAGCACAGGGAAATATCTGCTTCTAAATCCAAAACGCAGCTATCTAACAGAACGGTTGTCAATGTGTGCACTCAACTTCCAGAGTTAAACCCGTGTGTGGATTCAGCAGTCTGCAAACACTTTCTCTGCAGAGTCCCAAAACAGGCGTTTTCAGCCCATTACCGGCATATGGAAGAAACAGCAGTAAGCACAGGGAAATATCTGCTTCTAAATCCAAAACGCAGCTATCTAACAGAACGGTTGTCAACGTGTGCACTCAACTTCCAGAGTTAAACCCGTGTGTGGATTCAGCAGTCTGCAGAGACTTTCTCTGCAGAGTCCCAAAACAGGCGTTTTCAGCCCATTACCGGCATATGGAAGAAACAGCAGTAAGCACAGGGAAATATCTGCTTCTAAATCCAAAACGCAGCTATCTAACAGAACGGTTGTCAATGTGTGCACTCAACTTCCAGAGTTAAACCCGTGTGTGGATTCAGCAGTCTGCAAACACTTTCTCTGCAGAGTCCCAAAACAGGCGTTTTCAACCCATTACCGGCATATGGAAGAAACAGCAGTAAGCACAGGGAAATATCTGCTTCTAAATCCAAAACGCAGCTATCTAACAGAACGGTTGTCAATGTGTGCACTCAACTTCCAGAGTTAAACCCGTGTGTGGATTCAGCAGTCTGCAGAGACTTTCTCTGCAGAGTCCCAAAACAGGTGTTTTCAGCCCATTACCGGCATATGGAAGAAACAGCAGTAAGCACAGGGAAATATCTGCTTCTAAATCAAAAACGCAGCTATCTAACAGAACGGTTGTCAATGTGTGCACTCAACTTCCAGAGTTAAACCCGTGTGTGGATTCAGCAGTCTGCAGAGACTTTCTCTGCAGAGTCCCAAAACAGGCGTTTTCAGCCCATTACCGGCATATGGAAGAAACAGCAGTAAGCACAGGGAAATATCTGCTTCTAAATCCAAAACGCAGCTATCTAACAGAACGGTTGTCAATGTGTGCACTCAACTTCCAGAGTTAAACCGGTGTGTGGATTCAGCAGTCTGCAGAGACTTTCTCTGCAGAGTCCCAAAACAGGCGTTTTCAGCCCATTACCGGCATATGGAAGAAGCAGCAGTAAGCACAGGGAAATATCTGCTTCTAAATCCAAAACGCAGCTATCTAACAGAACGGTTGTCAATGTGTGCACTCAACTTCCAGAGTTAAACCCGTGTGTGGATTCAGCAGTCTGCCAACACTTTCTCTGCAGAGTCCCAAAACAGGCGTTTTCAGCCCATTACCGGCATATGGAAGAAACAGCAGTAAGCACAGGGAAATATCTGCTTCTAAATCCAAAACGCAGCTATCTAACAGAACGGTTGTCAATGTGTGCACTCAACTTCCAGAGTTAAACCCGTGTGTGGATTCAGCAGCCTGCAGAGACTTTCTCTGCAGAGTCCCAAAACAGGCGTTTTCAGCCCATTACCGGCATATGGAAGAAACAGCAGTAAGCATAGGGAAATATCTGCTTCTAAATCCAAAACGCAGCTATCTAACAGAACGGTTGTCAATGTGTGCACTCAACTTCCAGAGTTAAACCCGTGTGTGGATTCAGCAGTCTGCAGAGACTTTCTCTGCAGAGTCTGAAAACAGGCGTTTTCAGCCCATTACCGGCATGTGGAAGAAACAGCAGTAAGCACAGGGAAATATCTGCTTCTAAATCCAAAACGCAGCTATCTAACAGAACGGTTGTCAATGTGTGCACTCAACTTCCAGAGTTAAACCCGTGTGTGGATTCAGCAGTCTGCAAACACTTTCTCTGCAGAGTCCCAAAACAGGCGTTTTCAGCCCATTACCGGCATATGGAAGAAACAGCAGTAAGCACAGGGAAATATCTGCTTCTAAATCCAAAACGCAGCTATCTAACAGAACGGTTGTCAACGTGTGCACTCAACTTCCAGAGTTAAACCCGTGTGTGGATTCAGCAGTCTGCAGAGACTTTCTCTGCAGAGTCCCAAAACAGGCGTTTTCAGCCCATTACCGGCATATGGAAGAAACAGCAGTAAGCACAGGGAAATATCTGCTTCTAAATCCAAAACGCAGCTATCTAACAGAACGGTTGTCAATGTGTGCACTCAACTTCCAGAGTTAAACCCGTGTGTGGATTCAGCAGTCTGCAAACACTTTCTCTGCAGAGTCCCAAAACAGGCGTTTTCAGCCCATTACCGGCATATGGAAGAAACAGCAGTAAGCACAGGGAAATATCTGCTTCTAAATCCAAAACGCAGCTATCTAACAGAACGGTTGTCAATGTGTGCACTCAACTTCCAGAGTTAAACCCGTGTGTGGATTCAGCAGTCTGCAGAGACATTCTCTGCAGAGTCCCAAAACAGGCGTTTTCAGCCCATTACCGGCATATGGAAGAAACAGCAGTAAGCACAGGGAAATATCTGCTTCTAAATCCAAAACGCAGCTATCTAACAGAACGGTTGTCAATGTGTGCACTCAACTTCCAGAGTTAAACCGGTGTGTGGATTCAGCAGTCTGCAAACACTTTCTCTGCAGAGTCCCAAAACAGGCGTTTTCAGCCCATTACCGGCATATGGAAGAAGCAGCAGTAAGCACAGGGAAATATCTGCTTCTAAATCCAAAACGCAGCTATCTAACAGAACGGTTGTCAATGTGTGCACTCAACTTCCAGAGTTAAACCCGTGTGTGGATTCAGCAGTCTGCCAACACTTTCTCTGCAGAGTCCCAAAACAGGCGTTTTCAGCCCATTACCGGCATATGGAAGAAACAGCAGTAAGCACAGGGAAATATCTGCTTCTAAATCCAAAATGCAGCTATCTAACAGAACGGTTGTCAATGTGTGCACTCAACTTCCAGAGTTAAACCCGTGTGTGGATTCAGCAGTCTGCAGAGACTTTCTCTGCAGAGTCCCAAAACAGGCGTTTTCAGCCCATTACCGGCATATGGAAGAAACAGCAGTAAGCACAGGGAAATATCTGCTTCTAAATCCAAAACGCAGCTATCTAACAGAACGGTTGTCAATGTGTGCACTCAACTTCCAGAGTTAAACCGGTGTGTGGATTCAGCAGGCTGCAAACACTTTCTCTGCAGAGTCCCAAAACAGGCGTTTTCAGCCCATTACCGGCATATGGAAGAAGCAGCAGTAAGCACAGGGAAAATCTGCTTCTAAATCCAAAACGCAGCTATCTAACAGAACGGTTGTCAATGTGTGCACTCAACTTCCAGAGTTAAACCGGTGTGTGGATTCAGCAGTCTGCAAACACTGTCTCTGCAGAGTCCCAAAACAGGCGTTTTCAGCCCATTACCGGCATATGGAAGAAGCAGCAGTAAGCACAGGGAAATATCTGCTTCTAAATCCAAAACGCAGCTATCTAACAGAACGGTTGTCAATGTGTGCACTCAACTTCCAGAGTTAAACCCGTGTGTGGATTCAGCAGTCTGCCAACACTTTCTCTGCAGAGTCCCAAAACAGGCGTTTTCAGCCCATTACCGGCATATGGAAGAAACAGCACTAAGCACAGGGAAATATCTGCTTCTAAATCCAAAACGCAGCTATCTAACAGAACGGTTGTCAATGTGTGCACTCAACTTCCAGAGTTAAACCCGTGTGTGGATTCAGCAGTCTGCAGAGACTTTCTCTGCAGAGTCCCAAAACAGGCGTTTTCAGCCCATTACCGGCATATGGAAGAAGCAGCAGTAAGCACAGGGAAATATCTGCTTCTAAATCCAAAACGCAGCTATCTAACAGAACGGTTGTCAATGTGTGCACTCAACTTCCAGAGGTAAACCCGTGTGTGGATTCAGCAGTCTGCAGAGACTTTCTCTGCAGAGTCCCAAAACAGGCGTTTTCAGTCCATTACCGGCATATGGAAGAAACAGCAGTAAGCACAGGGAAATATGTGCTTCTAAATCCAAAACGCAGCTATCTAACAGAACGGTTGTCAATGTGTGCACTCAACTTCCAGAGTTAATCCCGTGTGTGGATTCAGCAGTCTGCAAACACTTTCTCTGCAGAGTCCCAAAACAGGCGTTTTCAGCCCATTACCGGCATATGGAAGAAACAGCAGTAAGCCCAGGGAAATATTTGCTTCTAAATCCACAACGCAGCTATCTAACAGAACGGTTGTCAATGTGTGCACTCAACTTCCAGAGTTAAACCCGTGTGGGGATTCAGCAGTCTGCAGAGACTTTCTCTGCAGAGTCCCAAAACAGGCTTTTTCAGCCCATTACCGGCATATGGAAGAAACAGCAGTAAGCACAGGGAAATATCTGCTTCTAAATCCAAAACGCAGCTATCTAACAGAACGGTTGTCAATGTGTGCACTCAACTTCCAGAGTTAAACCCGTGTGTGGATTCAGCAGTCTGCAAAGATCTTCTCTGCAGAGTCCCAAAGCAGGCGTTTTCAGCCCATTACCGGCATATGGAAGAAACGGCAGTAAACACAGGGAAATAACTGCTTCTAAATCCAAAACGCAGCTATCTAACAGAACGGTTGTCAATGTGTGCACTCAACTTCCAGAGTTAAACCCGTTTGTGGATTCAGCAGTCTGCAAACACTTTCTCTGCAGAGTCCCAAAACAGGCGTTTTCAGCCCATTACCGGCATATGGAAGAAACGGCAGTAAGCACAGGGAAATATCTGCTTCTAAATCCAAAACGCAGCTATCTAACAGAACGGTTGTCAATGTGTGCACTCAACTTCCAGAGTTAAACCCGTGTGTGGATTCAGCAGTCTGCAAACACTTTCTCTGCAGAGTCCCCAAACAGGCGTTTTCAGCCCATTACCGGCATATGGAAGAAACAGCAGTAAGCACAGGGAAATATCTGCTTCTAAATCCACAACGCAGCTATCTAACAGAACGGTTGTCAATGTGTGCACTCAACTTCCAGAGTTAAACCCGTGTGTGGATTCAGCAGTCTGCAAACACTTTCTCTGCAGAGTCCCAAAACAGGCGTTTTCAGCCCTTTACCAGCATATGGAAGAAACAGCAGTAAGCACAGGGAAATATCTGCTTCTAAATCCAAAACGCAGCTATCTAACAGAACGGTTGTCAATGTGTGCACTCAACTTCCAGAGTTAAACCCGTGTGTGGATTCAGCAGTCTGCCAACACTTTCTCTGCAGAGTCCCCAAACAGGGGTTTTCAGCCCATTACCGGCATATGGAAGAAACAGCAGTAAGCACAGGGAAATATCTGCTTCTAAATCCAAAACGCAGCTATCTAACAGAACGGTTGTCAATGTGTGCACTCAACTTCCAGAGTTAAACCCGTGTGTGGATTCAGCAGTCTGCAAACACTTTCTCTGCAGAGTCCCAAAAGAGGCGTTTTCAGCCCATTACCGGCATATGGAAGAAACAGCAGTAAGCCCAGGGAAATATCTGCTTCTAAATCCAAAACGCAGCTATCTAACAGAACGGTTGTCAATGTGTGCACTCAACTTCCAGAGTTAAACCCGTGTGTGGATTCAGCAGTCTGCAAACACTTTCTCTGCAGAGTCCCAAAACAGGCGTTTTCAGCCCATTACCGGCATATGGAAGAAACAGCAGTAAGCACAGGGAAATATCTGCTTCTAAATCCAAAACGCAGCTATCTAACAGAACGGTTGTCAATGTGTGCACTCAACTTCCAGAGATAAACCCGTGTGTGGATTCAGCAGTCTGCAAACACTTTCTCTGCAGAGTCCCCAAACAGGCGTTTTCAGCCCATTACCGGCATATGGAAGAAACAGCAGTAAGCACAGGAAAATATCTGTTTCTAAATCCAAAACGCAGCTATCTAACAGAACGGTTGTCAATGTGTGCACTCAACTTCCAGAGTTAAACCCGTGTGTGGATTCAGCAGTCTGCAAACACTTTCTCTGCAGAGTCCCCAAACAGGCGTTTTCAGCCCATTACCGGCATATGGAAGAAACAGCAGTAAGCCCAGGGAAATATCTGCTTCTAAATCCAAAACGCAGCTATCTAACAGAACGGTTGTCAATGTGTGCACTCAACTTCCAGAGTTAAACCCGTGTGTGGATTCAGCAGTCTGCAAACACTTTCTTTGCAGAGTCTCAAAACAGGCCTTTCCGGCCCAGTACCGGCATATATAAGAAAGAGTATTAAGACTGCGTCTAAAACTCAGAAGAAACGTTTCTTTCAAACTGCTCGGCCTTGTGTTCTTTGGCCTAAGGGAGTTGATTCTATGTTTAGATTCAGCGAGATAGAAACACGTTTATTCTAGGAGCTGTCTTTGGATATTCCAGATTGAATGGGAGTATATGCTGTAAAGAGAAATATCTGTTTCTAAAACCAAAATGGATCTATCTAGCAGAGTGGTTGTGAATGTGTGCCTTCGGCTTAAAGAGGTAAACTGCTCTTCTCATGCAGCACTTTAGAAACCCTTTATATGCAAATACAGACCTTTCCAGCAAAACACCAGCCTATAGGAAATAGCAGTAAGACTGCATCTTTAACATGGAAGAAAGTGTTTTCAAACTGCTCTGCTGTGTGTTCATTCATATAAGAGACTTGAATATATGTTCAGATTCAGCTAGTTAGCAACACGTTTCTTCCAGGAGCTGTGTTTGCCTATTCCAGTGTATACTGGAGTATAAGATGTAAAGACAAATGTCTCGTTCCAAAAGAAAAACGGATGATCTAATGGAATGGTTGTCAATGTGTGCATTCAACTTACTGAGCTAAACTGCTGTTTGTATGCAGCAGTTTAGAAAACATTTCTGTGTAGATTCTCAAACAGACATTTCCAGCAAAATACCGGCCTATAAGAAATAGCAGTAAGACTGCGTCTAAAACTCAGAGGGAACGTTTCTTTCAAACTGCTCTGCAGTGTGTTCGTTCACCAAAGGTCGTTGAATCTATGTTTGGATTCAGCGAGTTTGAAACACGTTTATTCTAGGAGCTGCATTTCGATATTCCAGAGTGTATGGGAGTAAATGCTGTAAAGAGAAATATCTGTTTCTAAAACCAAAACGGAGCTATCTAACAGAATGGTTGTGAATGTGTGCATTCAACTTAAAGGGTTAATCTGCTCTTCTTAGGCAGCAGTTTAGAAACCCTTTATATGCAAATTCTAAAATCAACATTTGCAGCAAAACACCAGCCTAAAAGAAGTAGCAGTAAGACTGCATCTATAACATAGAAGAAACGTTTTCTTCAAAATGCTCTGCTCTGTGTTCATTCACCTAAGAGTCTTGAGTATATATTCAGATTCAGCGAGTAAGAAACACGTTTCTTCCAGGAGCTGCATTTGCATATTCCAGAGTGTACTGGAGTATAAGGTTTAAAGTGAAATATCTGGTTCTAAAACAAACACGGAGCCATCTAACAGAATGGTTGTCACTGTGTGCATTCAGCTTATTGAGATAAACTGTTGTTTCTATGCAGCAGTTTAGAAAAGATTTTTGTGCAGATTCTAAAACAGACATTCCCAGCAAAATACTGGCCTCTTTGGAATAGCAATAAGACTGCGTCTAAAACTCAAATAAAACGTTTGTTTCAAACTGCTGTGCTGTGTGTTCGTTCACCTAAGGGAGTTGAATCTATGTTTAGATTCAGCGACTTAGAAACACGTCTATTCTGGGAGCTGCGTTTGCCTATTCCAGAATGAATGGGAGTATATGCTGTAACTAGAAACACAGGCTTCTAAAACCAAAACGGAGCTAGCTAACAGAATGATTGTGAATGAGGGCATTCAACTTAACGAATTAAACTGCTCCACTTAAGCAGCAGTTTACAAACCATTTATATGGAAATTCTAAAACCAACATATCCAGGAAAACACCAGCCTAAAAGCAATAGCAGTTAACAGTGCATCTATAACATGGAAGAAATGTTTTTTTCAAACTCCTCTGCTGTGTGTTCATTCACCTAAGAGACTTCAATATATGCACAGATTCAGCGAGTTACAAACACGTTTCTTCCAGGAGCTGCGTATGGATATATCAGAGTGTACTAGGGTACAAGATGTAAAGAGAAATATCTGATTATACTTAGAAACCCGTTTCTTTTAGGAGCTGCGTTTGGATATTCCAGAGTGAATGATAGTATACGCTGTAAAGAGAAATAACTGCTTCTAAAACCAAAAGGCATCTATCTAACTGAATGGTTGTCAATGCGTGCACTCAACTTCCAGAGATAAACCCGAGTGTGGATTCAGCAGTCTGCAAACACTTTCTGTGCAGAGTCCCAAAACAGGCGTTTTCAGCCCAATACCGGCATATGGAAGAAACAGCAGTAAGCACAGGGAAATATCTGCTTCTAAATCCAAAACGCAGCTATCTAACAGAACGGTTGTCAATGTGTGCACTCAACTTCCAGAGTTAAACCCGTGTGTGGATTCAGCAGTCTGCAAACACTTTCTCTGCAGAGTCCCAAAACAGGCGTTTTCAGCCCATTACCGGCATATGGAAGAAACAGCACTAAGCACAG
Source organism: Aotus nancymaae (assembly GCF_030222135.1). NCBI lineage: Eukaryota > Metazoa > Chordata > Mammalia > Primates > Aotidae > Aotus > Aotus nancymaae. The sequence goes on along the minus strand of NW_026988629.1, from coordinate 101,299 downwards.
GGAAATATCTGCTTCTAAATCCAAAACGCAGCTATCTAACAGAACGGTTGTCAATGTGTGCACTCAACTTCCAGAGTTAAACCCGTGTGTGGATTCAGCAGTCTGCAGAGACTTTCTCTGCAGAGTCCCAAAACAGGCGTTTTCAGCCCATTACCGGCATATGGAAGAAGCAGCAGTAAGCACAGGGAAATATCTGCTTCTAAATCCAAAACGCAGCTATCTAACAGAACGGTTGTCAATGTGTGCACTCAACTTCCAGAGGTAAACCCGTGTGTGGATTCAGCAGTCTGCAGAGACTTTCTCTGCAGAGTCCCAAAACAGGCGTTTTCAGTCCATTACCGGCATATGGAAGAAACAGCAGTAAGCACAGGGAAATATGTGCTTCTAAATCCAAAACGCAGCTATCTAACAGAACGGTTGTCAATGTGTGCACTCAACTTCCAGAGTTAATCCCGTGTGTGGATTCAGCAGTCTGCAAACACTTTCTCTGCAGAGTCCCAAAACAGGCGTTTTCAGCCCATTACCGGCATATGGAAGAAACAGCAGTAAGCCCAGGGAAATATTTGCTTCTAAATCCACAACGCAGCTATCTAACAGAACGGTTGTCAATGTGTGCACTCAACTTCCAGAGTTAAACCCGTGTGGGGATTCAGCAGTCTGCAGAGACTTTCTCTGCAGAGTCCCAAAACAGGCTTTTTCAGCCCATTACCGGCATATGGAAGAAACAGCAGTAAGCACAGGGAAATATCTGCTTCTAAATCCAAAACGCAGCTATCTAACAGAACGGTTGTCAATGTGTGCACTCAACTTCCAGAGTTAAACCCGTGTGTGGATTCAGCAGTCTGCAAAGATCTTCTCTGCAGAGTCCCAAAGCAGGCGTTTTCAGCCCATTACCGGCATATGGAAGAAACGGCAGTAAACACAGGGAAATAACTGCTTCTAAATCCAAAACGCAGCTATCTAACAGAACGGTTGTCAATGTGTGCACTCAACTTCCAGAGTTAAACCCGTTTGTGGATTCAGCAGTCTGCAAACACTTTCTCTGCAGAGTCCCAAAACAGGCGTTTTCAGCCCATTACCGGCATATGGAAGAAACGGCAGTAAGCACAGGGAAATATCTGCTTCTAAATCCAAAACGCAGCTATCTAACAGAACGGTTGTCAATGTGTGCACTCAACTTCCAGAGTTAAACCCGTGTGTGGATTCAGCAGTCTGCAAACACTTTCTCTGCAGAGTCCCCAAACAGGCGTTTTCAGCCCATTACCGGCATATGGAAGAAACAGCAGTAAGCACAGGGAAATATCTGCTTCTAAATCCACAACGCAGCTATCTAACAGAACGGTTGTCAATGTGTGCACTCAACTTCCAGAGTTAAACCCGTGTGTGGATTCAGCAGTCTGCAAACACTTTCTCTGCAGAGTCCCAAAACAGGCGTTTTCAGCCCTTTACCAGCATATGGAAGAAACAGCAGTAAGCACAGGGAAATATCTGCTTCTAAATCCAAAACGCAGCTATCTAACAGAACGGTTGTCAATGTGTGCACTCAACTTCCAGAGTTAAACCCGTGTGTGGATTCAGCAGTCTGCCAACACTTTCTCTGCAGAGTCCCCAAACAGGGGTTTTCAGCCCATTACCGGCATATGGAAGAAACAGCAGTAAGCACAGGGAAATATCTGCTTCTAAATCCAAAACGCAGCTATCTAACAGAACGGTTGTCAATGTGTGCACTCAACTTCCAGAGTTAAACCCGTGTGTGGATTCAGCAGTCTGCAAACACTTTCTCTGCAGAGTCCCAAAAGAGGCGTTTTCAGCCCATTACCGGCATATGGAAGAAACAGCAGTAAGCCCAGGGAAATATCTGCTTCTAAATCCAAAACGCAGCTATCTAACAGAACGGTTGTCAATGTGTGCACTCAACTTCCAGAGTTAAACCCGTGTGTGGATTCAGCAGTCTGCAAACACTTTCTCTGCAGAGTCCCAAAACAGGCGTTTTCAGCCCATTACCGGCATATGGAAGAAACAGCAGTAAGCACAGGGAAATATCTGCTTCTAAATCCAAAACGCAGCTATCTAACAGAACGGTTGTCAATGTGTGCACTCAACTTCCAGAGATAAACCCGTGTGTGGATTCAGCAGTCTGCAAACACTTTCTCTGCAGAGTCCCCAAACAGGCGTTTTCAGCCCATTACCGGCATATGGAAGAAACAGCAGTAAGCACAGGAAAATATCTGTTTCTAAATCCAAAACGCAGCTATCTAACAGAACGGTTGTCAATGTGTGCACTCAACTTCCAGAGTTAAACCCGTGTGTGGATTCAGCAGTCTGCAAACACTTTCTCTGCAGAGTCCCCAAACAGGCGTTTTCAGCCCATTACCGGCATATGGAAGAAACAGCAGTAAGCCCAGGGAAATATCTGCTTCTAAATCCAAAACGCAGCTATCTAACAGAACGGTTGTCAATGTGTGCACTCAACTTCCAGAGTTAAACCCGTGTGTGGATTCAGCAGTCTGCAAACACTTTCTTTGCAGAGTCTCAAAACAGGCCTTTCCGGCCCAGTACCGGCATATATAAGAAAGAGTATTAAGACTGCGTCTAAAACTCAGAAGAAACGTTTCTTTCAAACTGCTCGGCCTTGTGTTCTTTGGCCTAAGGGAGTTGATTCTATGTTTAGATTCAGCGAGATAGAAACACGTTTATTCTAGGAGCTGTCTTTGGATATTCCAGATTGAATGGGAGTATATGCTGTAAAGAGAAATATCTGTTTCTAAAACCAAAATGGATCTATCTAGCAGAGTGGTTGTGAATGTGTGCCTTCGGCTTAAAGAGGTAAACTGCTCTTCTCATGCAGCACTTTAGAAACCCTTTATATGCAAATACAGACCTTTCCAGCAAAACACCAGCCTATAGGAAATAGCAGTAAGACTGCATCTTTAACATGGAAGAAACTGTTTTCAAACTGCTCTGCTGTGTGTTCATTCATATAAGAGACTTGAATATATGTTCAGATTCAGCTAGTTAGCAACACGTTTCTTCCAGGAGCTGTGTTTGCCTATTCCAGTGTATACTGGAGTATAAGATGTAAAGACAAATGTCTCGTTCCAAAAGAAAAACGGATGATCTAATGGAATGGTTGTCAATGTGTGCATTCAACTTACTGAGCTAAACTGCTGTTTGTATGCAGCAGTTTAGAAAACATTTCTGTGTAGATTCTCAAACAGACATTTCCAGCAAAATACCGGCCTATAAGAAATAGCAGTAAGACTGCGTCTAAAACTCAGAGGGAACGTTTCTTTCAAACTGCTCTGCAGTGTGTTCGTTCACCAAAGGTCGTTGAATCTATGTTTGGATTCAGCGAGTTTGAAACACGTTTATTCTAGGAGCTGCATTTCGATATTCCAGAGTGTATGGGAGTAAATGCTGTAAAGAGAAATATCTGTTTCTAAAACCAAAACGGAGCTATCTAACAGAATGGTTGTGAATGTGTGCATTCAACTTAAAGGGTTAATCTGCTCTTCTTAGGCAGCAGTTTAGAAACCCTTTATATGCAAATTCTAAAATCAACATTTGCAGCAAAACACCAGCCTAAAAGAAGTAGCAGTAAGACTGCATCTATAACATAGAAGAAACGTTTTCTTCAAAATGCTCTGCTCTGTGTTCATTCACCTAAGAGTCTTGAGTATATATTCAGATTCAGCGAGTAAGAAACACGTTTCTTCCAGGAGCTGCATTTGCATATTCCAGAGTGTACTGGAGTATAAGGTTTAAAGTGAAATATCTGGTTCTAAAACAAACACGGAGCCATCTAACAGAATGGTTGTCACTGTGTGCATTCAGCTTATTGAGATAAACTGTTGTTTCTATGCAGCAGTTTAGAAAAGATTTTTGTGCAGATTCTAAAACAGACATTCCCAGCAAAATACTGGCCTCTTTGGAATAGCAATAAGACTGCGTCTAAAACTCAAATAAAACGTTTGTTTCAAACTGCTGTGCTGTGTGTTCGTTCACCTAAGGGAGTTGAATCTATGTTTAGATTCAGCGACTTAGAAACACGTCTATTCTGGGAGCTGCGTTTGCCTATTCCAGAATGAATGGGAGTATATGCTGTAACTAGAAACACAGGCTTCTAAAACCAAAACGGAGCTAGCTAACAGAATGATTGTGAATGAGGGCATTCAACTTAACGAATTAAACTGCTCCACTTAAGCAGCAGTTTACAAACCATTTATATGGAAATTCTAAAACCAACATATCCAGGAAAACACCAGCCTAAAAGCAATAGCAGTTAACAGTGCATCTATAACATGGAAGAAATGTTTTTTTCAAACTCCTCTGCTGTGTGTTCATTCACCTAAGAGACTTCAATATATGCACAGATTCAGCGAGTTACAAACACGTTTCTTCCAGGAGCTGCGTATGGATATATCAGAGTGTACTAGGGTACAAGATGTAAAGAGAAATATCTGATTATACTTAGAAACCCGTTTCTTTTAGGAGCTGCGTTTGGATATTCCAGAGTGAATGATAGTATACGCTGTAAAGAGAAATAACTGCTTCTAAAACCAAAAGGCATCTATCTAACTGAATGGTTGTCAATGCGTGCACTCAACTTCCAGAGATAAACCCGAGTGTGGATTCAGCAGTCTGCAAACACTTTCTGTGCAGAGTCCCAAAACAGGCGTTTTCAGCCCAATACCGGCATATGGAAGAAACAGCAGTAAGCACAGGGAAATATCTGCTTCTAAATCCAAAACGCAGCTATCTAACAGAACGGTTGTCAATGTGTGCACTCAACTTCCAGAGTTAAACCCGTGTGTGGATTCAGCAGTCTGCAAACACTTTCTCTGCAGAGTCCCAAAACAGGCGTTTTCAGCCCATTACCGGCATATGGAAGAAACAGCAGTAAGCACAGGGAAATATCTGCTTCTAAATCCAAAACGCAGCTATCTAACAGAACGGTTGTCAATGTGTGCACTCAACTTCCAGAGTTAAACCCGTGTGTGGATTCAGCAGTCTGCAAACAATGTCTCTGCAGAGTCCCAAAACAGGCGTTTTCAGCCCATTACCGGCATATGGAAGAAACGGCAGTAAGCACAGGGAAATATCTGCTTCTAAATCCAAAACGCAGCTATCTAACAGAACGGTTGTCAATGTGTGCACTCAACTTCCAGAGTTAAACCCGTGTGTGGATTCAGCAGTCTGCAAACACTTTCTCTGCAGAGTCCCAAAACAGGCGTTTTCAGCCCATTACCGGCATATGGAAGAAACGGCTGTAAGCCCAGGGAAATATCTGCTTCTAAATCCAAAACGCAGCTATCTAACAGAACGGTTGTCAATGTGTGCACTCATCTTCCAGAGTTAAACCCGTGTGTGGATTCAGCAGTCTGCAGAGACTTTCTCTGCAGAGTCCCAAAACAGGCGTTTTCAGCCCATTACCGGCATATGGAAGAAACAGCAGTAAGCACAGGGAAATATCTGCTTCTAAATCCAAAACGCAGCTATCTAACAGAACGGTTGTCAATGTGTGCACTCAACTTCCAGAGTTAAACCCGTGTGTGGATTCAGCAGTCTGCAGAGACTTTCTCTGCAGAGTCCCAAAACAGGCGTTTTCAGCCCATTACCGGCATATGGAAGAAACAGCAGTAAGCACAGGGAAATATCTGCTTCTAAATCCAAAACGCAGCTATCTAACAGAACGGTTGTCAATGTGTGCACTCAACTTCCAGAGTTAAACCCGTATGTGGATTCAGCAGTCTGCAAACACTTTCTCTGCAGAGTCCCAAAACAGGCGTTTTCAGCCCATTACCGGCATATGGAAGGAACAGCAGTAAGCACAGGGAAATATCTGCTTCTAAATCCAAAACGCAGCTATCTAACAGAACGGTTGTCAATGTGTGCACTCAACTTCCAGAGTTAAACCCGTGTGTGGATTCAGCAGTCTGCAGAGACTTTCTCTGCAGAGTCCCAAAACAGGCGTTTTCAGCCCATTACCGGCATATGGAAGAAACAGCAGTAAGCACAGGGAAATATCTGCTTCTAAATCCAAAACGCAGCTATCTAACAGAACGGTTGTCAATGTGTGCACTCAACTTCCAGAGTTAAACCCGTGTGTGGATTCAGCAGTCTGCAAACACTTTCTGTGCAGAGTCTGAAAGCAGGCCTTTCCGGCCCGGTACCGGCATATAGAAGAAAGAGCATTAAGACTGCGTCTAAAACTCAGAAGAAACGTTTCTTTCAACCTGCTCGGCCGTGTGTTCTTTGACCTAAGGGAGTTTAATCTATGTTTAGATTCAGCGAGATAGAAACACGTTTATTCTAGGAGCTGTCTTTGGATATTCCGGAATGAATGGGAGTATATGCTGTAAAGAGAAATATCTGTTTCTAAAACCAAAATGGATCTATCTAGCAGAGTGGTTGTGAATGTGTGCCTTTGGCTTAAAGAGGTAAACTGCTCTTCTCATGCAGCTCTTTAGAAACCCTTTATATGCAAATTCTCATACAGGCCTTTCCAGCAAAACACCAGCCTAAAGGAAATGCAGTAAGACTGCATCTTTAACATGGACGAAACTGTTTTCAAACTGCTCTGCTGTGTGTTCATTCATATAAGAGACTTGAATATATGTTCAGATTCAGCTAGTTAGCAACACGTTTCTTCCAGGAGCTGTGTTTGCCTATTCCAGAGTATACTGGAGTATAAGATGTAAAGACAAATGTCTCGTTCCAAAAGAAAAACGGATGATCTAATGGAATGGTTGTCAATGTGTGCATTCAACTTACTGAGCTAAACTGCTGTTTGTATGCAGCAGTTTAGAAAACATTTCTGTGTAGATTCTCAAATAGACATTTCCAGCAAAATACCGGCCTATAAGAAATAGCAGTAAGACTGCGTCTAAAACTCAGAGGGAACGTTTCTTTCAAACTGCTCTGCAGTGTGTTCGTTCACCAAAGGTCGTTGAATCTATGTTTGGATTCAGCGAGTTTGAAACACGTTTATTCTAGGAGCTGCATTTCGATATTCCAGAGTGTATGGGAGTAAATGCTGTAAAGAGAAATATCTGTTTCTAAAACCAAAACGGAGCTATCTAACAGAATGGTTGTGAATGTGTGCATTCAACATAAAGGGTTAATCTGCTCTTCTTAGGCAGCAGTTTAGAAACCCTTTATATGCAAATTCTAAAATCAACATTTGCAGCAAAACACCAGCCTAAAAGAAGTAGCAGTAAGACTGCATCTATAACATAGAAGAAACGTTTTCTTCAAAATGCTCTGCTCTGTGTTCATTCAACTAAGAGTCTTGAGTATATGTTCAGATTCAGCGAGTAAGAAACACGTTTCTTCCAGGAGCTGCATTTGCATATTCCAGAGTGTACTGGAGTATAAGGTTTAAAGTGAAATATCTGGTTCTAAAACAAACACGGAGCCATCTAACAGAATGGTTGTCACTGTGTGCATTCAGCTTATTGAGATAAACTGTTGTTTCTATGCAGCAGTTTAGAAAAGATTTTTGTGCAGATTCTAAAACAGACATTCCCAGCAAAATACTGGCCTCTTTGGAATAGCAATAAGACTGCGTCTAAAACTCAAATAAAACGTTTGTTTCAAACTGCTGTGCTGTGTGTTCGTTCACCTAAGGGAGTTGAATCTATGTTTAGATTCAGCGACTTAGAAACACGTCTATTCTGGGAGCTGCGTTTGCCTATTCCAGAATGAATGGGAGTATATGCTGTAACTAGAAAGACAGGCTTCTAAAACCAAAACGGAGCTAGCTAACAGAATGATTGTGAATGAGGGCATTCAACTTAACGAATTAAACTGCTCCACTTATGCAGCAGTTTACAAACCATTTGTATGGAAATTCTAAAACCAACATTTCCAGGAAAACACCAGCCTAAAAGCAATAGCAGTAACAGTGCATCTATAACATGGAAGAAATGTTTTTTTCAAACTCCTCTGCTGCGTGTTCATTCACCTAAGAGACTTCAATATATGCTCAGATTCAGCGAGTTACAAACACGTTTCTTCCAGGAGCTGCGTTTGCATATATCAGAGTGTACTGGGGTACAAGATGTAAAGGGAAATATCTGATTATACGTAGAAACCCGTTTCTTTTAGGAGCTGCGTTTGGATATTCCAGAGTGAATGAGAGTATATGCTGTAAAGAGAAATAACTTCTTCTAAAACCAAAAGGCAGCTATGTAACTGAATGGTTGTCAATGCGTGCATTCACCTTCCAGAGATGAACTCGTGTGTGGATTCAGCAGTCTGCAAACACTTTCTGTGCAGAGTCCCAAAACAGGCGTTTTCAGCCCAATACCGGCATATGGAAGAAACAGCAGTAAGCACAGGGAAATATCTGCTTCTAAATCCAAAACGCAGCTATCTAACAGAACGGTTGTCAATGTGTGCACTCAACTTCCAGAGTTAAACCCGTGTGTGGATTCAGCAGTCTGCAAACACTTTCTCTGCAGAGTCCCAAAACAGGCGTTTTCAGCCCATTACCGGCATATGGAAGAAACAGCAGTAAGCACAGGGAAATATCTGCTTCTAAATCCAAAACGCAGCTATCTAACAGAACGGTTGTCAATGTGTGCACTCAACTTCCAGAGTTAAACCCGTGTGTGGATTCAGCAGTCTGCAGAGACTTTCTCTGCAGAGTCCCAAAACAAGCGTTTTCAGCCCATTACCGGCATATGGAAGAAACAGCAGTAAGCACAGGGAAATATCTGCTTCTAAATCCAAAACGCAGCTATCTAACAGAACGGTTGTCAACGTGTGCACTCAACTTCCAGAGTTAAACCCGTGTGTGGATTCAGCAGTCTGCAGAGACTTTCTCTGCAGAGTCCCAAAACAGGCGTTTTCAGCCCATTACCGGCATATGGATGAAACAGCAGTAAGCACAGGGAAATATCTGCTTCTAAATCCAAAACGCAGCTATCTAACAGAACGGTTGTCAATGTGTGCACTCAACTTCCAGAGTTAAACCCGTGTGTGGATTCAGCAGTCTGCAGAGACTTTCTCTGCAGAGTCCCAAAACAGGCGTTTTCAGCCCATTACCGGCATATGGAAGAAACAGCAGTAAGCACAGGGAAATATCTGCTTCTAAATCCAAAACGCAGCTATCTAACAGAACGGTTGTCAATGTGTGCACTCAACTTCCAGAGTTAAACCCGTGTGTGGATTCAGCAGTCTGCAAACACTTTCTCTGCAGAGTCCCAAAACAGGCGTTTTCAACCCATTACCGGCATATGGAAGAAACAGCAGTAAGCACAGGGAAATATCTGCTTCTAAATCCAAAACGCAGCTATCTAACAGAACGGTTGTCAATGTGTGCACTCAACTTCCAGAGTTAAACCCGTGTGTGGATTCAGCAGTCTGCAGAGACTTTCTCTGCAGAGTCCCAAAACAGGTGTTTTCAGCCCATTACCGGCATATGGAAGAAACAGCACTAAGCACAGGGAAATATCTGCTTCTAAATCCAAAACGCAGCTATCTAACAGAACGGTTGTCAATGTGTGCACTCAACTTCCAGAGTTAATCCCGTGTGTGGATTCAGCAGTCTGCAAACACTTTCTCTGCAGAGTCCCAAAACAGGCGTTTTCAGCCCATTACCGGCATATGGAAGAAACAGCAGTAAGCCCAGGGAAATATCTGCTTCTAAATCCACAACGCAGCTATCTAACAGAACGGTTGTCAATGTGTGCACTCAACTTCCAGAGTTAAACCCGTGTGGGGATTCAGCAGTCTGCAGAGACTTTCTCTGCAGAGTCCCAAAACAGGCGTTTTCAGCCCATTACCGGCATATGGAAGAAACAGCAGTAAGCACAGGGAAATATCTGCTTCTAAATCCAAAACGCAGCTATCTAACAGAACGGTTGTCAATGTGTGCACTCAACTTCCAGAGTTAAACCCGTGTGTGGATTCAGCAGTCTGCAAACACTTTCTCTGCAGAGTCCCAAAACAGGCGTTTTCAGCCCATTACCGGCATATGGAAGAAACAGCAGTAATCACAGGGAAATATCTGCTTCTAAATCCAAAACGCAGCTATCTAACAGAACGGTTGTCAATGTGTGCACTCAACTTCCAGAGTTAAACCCGTTTGTGGATTCAGCAGTCTGCAAACACTTTCTCTGCAGAGTCCCAAAACAGGCGTTTTCAGCCCATTACCGGCATATGGAAGAAACGGCAGTAAGCACAGGGAAATATCTGCTTCTAAATCCAAAACGCAGCTATCTAACAGAACGGTTGTCAATGTGTGCACTCAACTTCCAGAGTTAAACCCGTGTGTGGATTCAGCAGTCTGCAAACACTTTCTCTGCAGAGTCCCCAAACAGGCGTTTTCAGCCCATTACCGGCATATGGAAGAAACAGCAGTAAGCACAGGGAAATATCTGCTTCTAAATCCACAACGCAGCTATCTAACAGAACGGTTGTCAATGTGTGCGCTAAACTTCCAGAGTTAAACCCGTGTGTGGATTCAGCAGTCTGCAAACACTTTCTCTGCAGAGTCCCAAAACTGTCGTTTTCAGCCCTTTACCAGCATATGGAAGAAACAGCAGTAAGCACAGGGAAATATCTGCTTCTAAATCCAAAACGCAGCTATCTAACAGAACGGTTGTCAATGTGTGCACTCAACTTCCAGAGTTAAACCCGTGTGTGGATTCAGCAGTCTGCAAACACTTTCTCTGCAGAGTCCCCAAACAGGGGTTTTCAGCCCATTACCGGCATATGGAAGAAACAGCAGTAAGCACAGGGAAATATCTGCTTCTAAATCCAAAACGCAGGTATCTAACAGAACGGTTGTCAATGTGTGCACTCAACTTCCAGAGTTAAACCCGTGTGTGGATTCAGCAGTCTGCAAACACTTTCTCTGCAGAGTCCCAAAAGAGGCGTTTTCAGCCCATTACCGGCATATGGAAGAAACAGCAGTAAGCCCAGGGAAATATCTGCTTCTAAATCCAAAACGCAGCTATCTAACAGAACGGTTGTCAATGTGTGCACTCAACTTCCAGAGTTAAACCCGTGTGTGGATTCAGCAGTCTGCAAACACTTTCTCTGCAGAGTCCCAAAACAGGTGTTTTCAGCCCATTACCGGCATATGGAAGAAACAGCAGTAAGCACAGGGAAATATCTGCTTCTAAATCCAAAACGCAGCTATCTAACAGAACGGTTGTCAATGTGTGCACTCAACTTCCAGAGATAAACCCGTGTGTGGATTCAGCAGTCTGCAAACACTTTCTCTGCAGAGTCCCCAAACAGGCGTTTTCAGCCCATTACCGGCATATGGAAGAAACAGCAGTAAGCACAGGAAAATATCTGTTTCTAAATCCAAAACGCAGCTATCTAACAGAACGGTTGTCAATGTGTGCACTCAACTTCCAGAGTTAAACCCGTGTGTGGATTCAGCAGTCTGCAAAGACTTTCTCTGCAGAGTCCCCAAACAGGCGTTTTCAGCCCATTACCGGCATATGGAAGAAACAGCAGTAAGCCCAGGGAAATATCTGCTTCTAAATCCAAAACGCAGCTATCTAACAGAACGGTTGTCAATGTGTGCACTCAACTTCCAGAGTTAAACCCGTGTGTGGATTCAGCAGTCTGCAAACACTTTCTTTGCAGAGTCTCAAAACAGGCCTTTCCGGCCCAGTACCGGCATATATAAGAAAGAGTATTAAGACTGCGTCTAAAACTCAGAAGAAACGTTTCTTTCAAACTGCTCGGCCTTGTGTTCTTTGGCCTAAGGGAGTTGATTCTATGTTTAGATTCAGCGAGATAGAAACACGTTTATTCTAGGAGCTGTCTTTGGATATTCCAGATTGAATGGGAGTATATGCTGTAAAGAGAAATATCTGTTTCTAAAACCAAAATGGATCTATCTAGCAGAGTGGTTGTGAATGTGTGCCTTCGGCTTAAAGAGGTAAACTGCTCTTCTCATGCAGCACTTTAGAAACCCTTTATATGCAAATACAGACCTTTCCAGCAAAACACCAGCCTATAGGAAATAGCAGTAAGACTGCATCTTTAACATGGAAGAAACTGTTTTCAAACTGCTCTGCTGTGTGTTCATTCATATAAGAGACTTGAATATATGTTCAGATTCAGCTAGTTAGCAACACGTTTCTTCCAGGAGCTGTGTTTGCCTATTCCAGTGTATACTGGAGTATAAGATGTAAAGACAAATGTCTCGTTCCAAAAGAAAAACGGATGATCTAATGGAATGGTTGTCAATGTGTGCATTCAACTTACTGAGCTAAACTGCTGTTTGTATGCAGCAGTTTAGAAAACATTTCTGTGTAGATTCTCAAACAGACATTTCCAGCAAAATACCGGCCTATAAGAAATAGCAGTAAGACTGCGTCTAAAACTCAGAGGGAACGTTTCTTTCAAACTGCTCTGCAGTGTGTTCGTTCACCAAAGGTCGTTGAATCTATGTTTGGATTCAGCGAGTTTGAAACACGTTTATTCTAGGAGCTGCATTTCGATATTCCAGAGTGTATGGGAGTAAATGCTGTAAAGAGAAATATCTGTTTCTAAAACCAAAACGGAGCTATCTAACAGAATGGTTGTGAATGTGTGCATTCAACTTAAAGGGTTAATCTGCTCTTCTTAGGCAGCAGTTTAGAAACCCTTTATATGCAAATTCTAAAATCAACATTTGCAGCAAAACACCAGCCTAAAAGAAGTAGCAGTAAGACTGCATCTATAACATAGAAGAAACGTTTTCTTCAAAATGCTCTGCTCTGTGTTCATTCACCTAAGAGTCTTGAGTATATATTCAGATTCAGCGAGTAAGAAACACGTTTCTTCCAGGAGCTGCATTTGCATATTCCAGAGTGTACTGGAGTATAAGGTTTAAAGTGAAATATCTGGTTCTAAAACAAACACGGAGCCATCTAACAGAATGGTTGTCACTGTGTGCATTCAGCTTATTGAGATAAACTGTTGTTTCTATGCAGCAGTTTAGAAAAGATTTTTGTGCAGATTCTAAAACAGACATTCCCAGCAAAATACTGGCCTCTTTGGAATAGCAATAAGACTGCGTCTAAAACTCAAATAAAACGTTTGTTTCAAACTGCTGTGCTGTGTGTTCGTTCACCTAAGGGAGTTGAATCTATGTTTAGATTCAGCGACTTAGAAACACGTCTATTCTGGGAGCTGCGTTTGCCTATTCCAGAATGAATGGGAGTATATGCTGTAACTAGAAACACAGGCTTCTAAAACCAAAACGGAGCTAGCTAACAGAATGATTGTGAATGAGGGCATTCAACTTAACGAATTAAACTGCTCCACTTAAGCAGCAGTTTACAAACCATTTATATGGAAATTCTAAAACCAACATATCCAGGAAAACACCAGCCTAAAAGCAATAGCAGTTAACAGTGCATCTATAACATGGAAGAAATGTTTTTTTCAAACTCCTCTGCTGTGTGTTCATTCACCTAAGAGACTTCAATATATGCACAGATTCAGCGAGTTACAAACACGTTTCTTCCAGGAGCTGCGTATGGATATATCAGAGTGTACTAGGGTACAAGATGTAAAGAGAAATATCTGATTATACTTAGAAACCCGTTTCTTTTAGGAGCTGCGTTTGGATATTCCAGAGTGAATGATAGTATACGCTGTAAAGAGAAATAACTGCTTCTAAAACCAAAAGGCATCTATCTAACTGAATGGTTGTCAATGCGTGCACTCAACTTCCAGAGATAAACCCGAGTGTGGATTCAGCAGTCTGCAAACACTTTCTCTGCAGAGTCCCAAAACAGGCGTTTTCAGCCCAATACCGGCATATGGAAGAAACAGCAGTAAGCACAGGGAAATATCTGCTTCTAAATCCAAAACGCAGCTATCTAACAGAACGGTTGTCAATGTGTGCACTCAACTTCCAGAGTTAAACCCGTGTGTGGATTCAGCAGTCTGCAAACACTTTCTCTGCAGAGTCCCAAAACAGGCGTTTTCAGCCCATTACCGGCATATGGAAGAAACAGCAGTAAGCACAGGGAAATATCTGCTTCTAAATCCAAAACGCAGCTATCTAACAGAACGGTTGTCAATGTGTGCACTCAACTTCCAGAGTTAAACCCGTGTGTGGATTCAGCAGTCTGCAGAGACTTTCTCTGCAGAGTCCCAAAACAGGCGTTTTCAGCCCATTACCGGCATATGGAAGAAACAGCAGTAAGCACAGGGAAATATCTGCTTCTAAATCCAAAACGCAGCTATCTAACAGAACGGTTGTCAATGTGTGCACTCAACTTCCAGAGTTAAACCCGTGTGTGGATTCAGCAGTCTGCAAACACTTTCTCTGCAGAGTCCCAAAACAGGCGTTTTCAGCCCATTACCGGCATATGGAAGAAACAGCATTAAGCACAGGGAAATATCTGCTTCTAAATCCAAAACGCAGCTATCTAACAGAACGGTTGTTAATGTGTGCACTCAACTTCCAGAGTTAAACCCGTGTTTGGATTCAGCAGTCTGCAGAGACTTTCTCTGCAGAGTCCCAAAACAGGCGTTTTCAGCCCATTACCGGCATATGGAAGAAACAGCAGTAAGCACAGGGAAATATCTGCTTCTAAATCCAAAACGCAGCTATCTAACAGAACGGTTGTCAATGTGTGCACTCAACTTCCAGAGTTAAACCCGTGTGTGGATTCAGCAGTCTGCAGAGACTTTCTCTGCAGAGTCCCAAAACAGGCGTTTTCAGCCCATTACCGGCATATGGAAGAAACAGAAGTAAGCACAGGGAAATATCTGCTTCTAAATCCAAAACGCAGCTATCTAACAGAACGGTTGTCAATGTGTGCACTCAACTTCCAGAGTTAAACCCGTGTGTGGATTCAGCAGTCTGCAAACACTTTCTCTGCAGAGTCCCAAAACAGGCGTTTTCAGCCCATTACCGGCATATGGAAGAAACAGCAGTAAGCACAGGGAAATATCTGCTTCTAAATCCAAAACGCAGCTATCTAACAGAACGGTTGTCAATGTGTGCACTCAACTTCCAGAGTTAAACCCGTGTGTGGATTCAGCAGTCTGCAGAGACTTTCTCTGCAGAGTCCCAAAACAGGCGTTTTCAGCCCATTACCGGCATATGGAAGAAACAGCAGTAAGCACAGGGAAATATCTGCTTCTAAATCCAAAACGCAGCTATCTAACAGAACGGTTGTCAATGTGTGCACTCAACTTCCAGAGTTAAACCCGTGTGTGGATTCAGCAGTCTGCAGAGACTTTCTCTGCAGAGTCCCAAAACAGGCGTTTTCAGCCCATTACCGGCATATGGAAGAAACAGCAGTAAGCACAGGGAAATATCTGCTTCTAAATCCAAAACGCAGCTATCTAACAGAACGGTTGTCAATGTGTGCACTCAACTTGCCGAGTTAAACCCGTGTGTGTATTCAGCAGTCTGCAGAGATTTTCTCTGCAGAGTCCCAAAACAGGCGTTTTCAGCCCATTACCGGCATATGGAAGAAACAGCAGTAAGCACAGGGAAATATCTGCTTCTAAATCCAAAACGCAGCTATCTAACAGAACGGTTGTCAATGTGTGCACTCAACTTCCAGAGTTAAACCCGTGTGTGGATTCAGCAGTCTGCAGAGACTTTCTCTGCAGAGTCCCAAAACAAGCGTTTTCAGCCCATTACCGGCATATGGAAGAAACAGCAGTAAGCACAGGGAAATATCTGCTTCTAAATCCAAAACGCAGCTATCTAACAGAACGGTTGTCAATGTGTGCACTCAACTTCCAGAGTTAAACCCGTGTGTGGATTCAGCAGTCTGCAGAGACTTTCTCTGCAGAGTCCCAAAACAGGCGTTTTCAGCCCATTACCGGCATATGGAAGAAACAGCAGTAAGCACAGGGAAATATCTGCTTCTAAATCCAAAACGCAGCTATCTAACAGAACGGTTGTCAATGTGTGCACTCAACTTCCAGAGTTAAACCCGTGTGTGGATTCAGCAGTCTGCAGAGACTTTCTCTGCAGAGTCCCAAAACAGGCGTTTTCAGCCCATTACCGGCATATGGAAGAAACAGCAGTAAGCACAGGGAAATATCTGCTTCTAAATCCAAAACGCAGCTATCTAACAGAACGGTTGTCAATGTGTGCACTCAACTTCCAGAGTTAAACCCGTGTGTGGATTCAGCAGTCTGCAGAGACTTTCTCTGCAGAGTCCCAAAACAGGCGTTTTCAGCCCATTACCGGCATATGGAAGAAACAGCAGTAAGCACAGGGAAATATCTGCTTCTAAATCCAAAACGCAGCTATCTAACAGAACGGTTGTCAATGTGTGCACTCAACTTCCAGAGTTAAACCCGTGTGTGGATTCAGCAGTCTGCAGAGACTTTCTCTGCAGAGTCCCAAAACAGGCGTTTTCAGCCCATTACCGGCATATGGAAGAAACAGCAGTAAGCACAGGGAAATATCTGCTTCTAAATCCAAAACGCAGCTATCTAACAGAACGGTTGTCAATGTGTGCACTCAACTTCCAGAGTTAAACCCGTGTGTGGATTCAGCAGTCTGCAGAGACTTTCTCTGCAGAGTCCCAAAACAGGCGTTTTCATCCCATTACCGGCATATGGAAGAAACAGCAGTAAGCACAGGGAAATATCTGCTTCTGAATCCAAAACGCAGCTATCTAACAGAACGGTTGTCAATGTGTGCACTCAACTTCCAGAGTTAAACCCGTGTGTGGATTCAGCAGTCTGCAGAAACTTTCTCTGCAGAGTCACAAAACAGGCGTTTTCAGCCCATTACCGGCATATGGAAGAAACAGCAGTAAGCACAGGGAAATATCTGCTTCTAAATCCAAAACGCAGCTATCTAACAGAACGGTTGTCAATGTGTGCACTCAACTTCCAGAGTTAAACCCGTGTGTGGATTCAGCAGTCTGCAGAGACTTTCTCTGCAGAGTCCCAAAACAGGCGTTTTCAGCCCATTACCGGCATATGGAAGAAACAGCAGTAAGCACAGGGAAATATCTGCTTCTAAATCCAAAACGCAGCTATCTAACAGAACGGTTGTCAATGTGTGCACTCAACTTCCAGAGTTAAACCCGTGTGTGGATTCAGCAGTCTGCAGAGACTTTCTCTGCAGAGTCCCAAAACAGGCGTTTTCAGCCCATTACCGGCATATGGAAGAAACAGCAGTAAGCACAGGGAAATATCTGCTTCTAAATCCAAAACGCAGCTATCTAACAGAACGGTTGTCAATGTGTGCACTCAACTTCCAGAGTTAAACCCGTGTGTGGATTCAGCAGTCTGCAGAGACTTTCTCTGCAGAGTCCCAAAACAAGCGTTTTCAGCCCATTACCGGCATATGGAAGAAACAGCAGTAAGCACAGGGAAATATCTGCTTCTAAATCCAAAACGCAGCTATCTAACAGAACGGTTGTCAATGTGTGCACTCAACTTCCAGAGTTAAACCCGTGTGTGGATTCAGCAGTCTGCAGAGACTTTCTCTGCAGAGTCCCAAAACAGGCGTTTTCAGCCCATTACCGGCATATGGAAGAAACAGCAGTAAGCACAGGGAAATATCTGCTTCTAAATCCAAAACGCAGCTATCTAACAGAACGGTTGTCAATGTGTGCACTCAACTTCCAGAGTTTAACCCGTGTGTGGATTCAGCAGTCTGCAGAGACTTTCTCTGCAGAGTCCCAAAACAGGCGTTTTCAGCCCATTACCGGCATATGGAAGAAACAGCAGTAAGCACAGGGAAATATCTGCTTCTAAATCCAAAACGCAGCTATCTAACAGAACGGTTGTCAATGTGTGCACTCAACTTCCAGAGTTAAACCCGTGTGTGGATTCAGCAGTCTGCCAACACTTTCTCTGCAGAGTCCCAAAACAGGCGTTTTCAGCCCATTACCGGCATATGGAAGAAACAGCAGTAAGCACAGGGAAATATCTGCTTCTAAATCCAAAACGCAGCTATCTAACAGAACGGTTGTCAATGTGTGCACTCAACTTCCAGAGTTAAACCCGTGTGTGGATTCAGCAGTCTGCAGAGACTTTCTCTGCAGAGTCCCAAAACAGGCGTTTTCAGCCCATTACCGGCATATGGAAGAAACAGCAGTAAGCACAGGGAAATATCTGCTTCTAAATCCAAAACGCAGCTATCTAACAGAACGGTTGTCAATGTGTGAACTCAACTTCCAGAGTTAAACCCGTGTGTGTATTCAGCAGTCTGCAGAGACTTTCTCTGCAGAGTCCCAAAACAGGCGTTTTCAGTCCATTACCGGCATATGGAAGAAACAGCAGTAAGCACAGGGAAATATCTGCTTCTAAATCCAAAACGCAGCTATCTAACAGAACGGTTGTCAATGTGTGCACTCAACTTCCAGAGTTAAACCCGTGTGTGGATTCAGCAGTCTGCAGAGACTTTCTCTGCAGAGTCCCAAAACAAGCGTTTTCAGCCCATTACCGGCATATGGAAGAAACAGCAGTAAGCACAGGGAAATATCTGCTTCTAAATCCAAAACGCAGCTATCTAACAGAACGGTTGTCAATGTGTGCACTCAACTTCCAGAGTTAAACCCGTGTGTGGATTCAGCAGTCTGCAGAGACTTTCTCTGCAGAGTCCCAAAACAGGCGTTTTCAGCCCATTACCGGCATATGGAAGAAACAGCAGTAAGCACAGGGAAATATCTGCTTCTAAATCCAAAACGCAGCTATCTAACAGAACGGTTGTCAATGTGTGCACTCAACTTCCAGAGTTAAACCCGTGTGTGGATTCAGCAGTCTGCAGAGACTTTCTCTGCAGAGTCCCAAAACAGGCGTTTTCAGCCCATTACCGGCATATGGAAGAAACAGCAGTAAGCACAGGGAAATATCTGCTTCTAAATCCAAAACGCAGCTATCTAACAGAACGGTTGTCAATGTGTGCACTCAACTTCCAGAGTTAAACCCGTGTGTGGATTCAGCAGTCTGCAGAGACTTTCTCTGCAGAGTCCCAAAACAGGCGTTTTCAGCCCATTACCGGCATATGGAAGAAACAGCAGTAAGCACAGGGAAATATCTGCTTCTAAATCCAAAACGCAGCTATCTAACAGAACGGTTGTCAATGTGTGCACTCAACTTCCAGAGTTAAACCCGTGTGTGGATTCAGCAGTCTGCAGAGACTTTCTCTGCAGAGTCCCAAAACAGGCGTTTTCAGCCCATTACCGGCATATGGAAGAAACAGCAGTAAGCACAGGGAAATATCTGCTTCTAAATCCAAAACGCAGCTATCTAACAGAACGGTTGTCAATGTGTGCACTCAACTTCCAGAGTTAAACCCGTGTGTGGATTCAGCAGTCTGCAGAGACTTTCTCTGCAGAGTCCCAAAACAGGCGTTTTCAGCCCATTACCGGCATATGGAAGAAACAGCAGTAAGCACAGGGAAATATCTGCTTCTGAATCCAAAACACAGCTATCTAACAGAACGGTTGTCAATGTGTGCACTCAACTTCCAGAGTTAAACCCGTGTGTGGATTCAGCAGTCTGCAGAAACTTTCTCTGCAGAGTCCCAAAACAGGCGTTTTCAGCCCATTACCGGCATATGGAAGAAACAGCAGTAAGCACAGGGAAATATCTGCTTCTAAATCCAAAACGCAGCTATCTAACAGAACGGTTGTCAATGTGTGCACTCAACTTCCAGAGTTAAACCCGTGTGTGGATTCAGCAGTCTGCAGAGACTTTCTCTGCAGAGTCCCAAAACAGGCGTTTTCAGCCCATTACCGGCATATGGAAGAAACAGCAGTAAGCACAGGGAAATATCTGCTTCTAAATCCAAAACGCAGCTATCTAACAGAACGGTTGTCAATGTGTGCACTCAACTTCCAGAGTTAAACCCGTGTGTGGATTCAGCAGTCTGCAGAGACTTTCTCTGCAGAGTCCCAAAACAGGCGTTTTCAGCCCATTACCGGCATATGGAAGAAACAGCAGTAAGCACAGGGAAATATCTGCTTCTAAATCCAAAACGCAGCTATCTAACAGAACGGTTGTCAATGTGTGCACTCAACTTCCAGAGTTAAACCCGTGTGTGGATTCAGCAGTCTGCAGAGACTTTCTCTGCAGAGTCCCAAAACAGGCGTTTTTCAGCCCATTACCGGCATATGGAAGAAACAGCAGTAAGCACAGGGAAATATCTGCTTCTAAATCCAAAACGCAGCTATCTAACAGAACGGTTGTCAATGTGTGCACTCAACTTCCAGAGTTAAACCCGTGTGTGGATTCAGCAGTCTGCAGAGACTTTCTCTGCAGAGTCCCAAAACAGGCGTTTTCAGCCCATTACCGGCATATGGAAGAAACAGCAGTAAGCACAGGGAAATACCTGCTTCTAAATCCAAAACGCAGCTATCTAACAGAACGGTTGTCAATGTGTGCACTCAACTTCCAGAGTTAAACCCGTGTGTGGATTCAGCAGTCTGCCAACACTTTCTCTGCAGAGTCCCAAAACAGGCGTTTTCAGCCCATTACCGGCATATGGAAGAAACAGCAGTAAGCACAGGGAAATATCTGCTTCTAAATCCAAAACGCAGCTATCTAACAGAACGGTTGTCAATGTGTGCACTCAACTTCCAGAGTTAAACCCGTGTGTGGATTCAGCAGTCTGCAGAGACTTTCTCTGCAGAGTCCCAAAACAGGCGTTTTCAGCCCATTACCGGCATATGGAAGAAACAGCAGTAAGCACAGGGAAATATCTGCTTCTAAATCCAAAACGCAGCTATCTAACAGAACGGTTGTCAATGTGTGCACTCAACTTCCAGAGTTAAACCCGTGTGTGGATTCAGCAGTCTGCAGAGACTTTCTCTGCAGAGTCCCAAAACAGGCGTTTTCAGCCCATTACCGGCATATGGAAGAAACAGCAGTAAGCACAGGGAAATATCTGCTTCTGAATCCAAAACGCAGCTATCTAACAGAACGGTTGTCAATGTGTGCACTCAACTTCCAGAGTTAAACCCGTGTGTGGATTCAGCAGTCTGCAGAGAATTTCTCTGCAGAGTCCCAAAACAGGCGTTTTCAGCCCATTACCGGCATATGGAAGAAACAGCAGTAAGCACAGGGAAATATCTGCTTCTAAATCCAAAACGCAGCTATCTAACAGAACGGTTGTCAATGTGTGCACTCAACTTCCAGAGTTAAACCCGTGTGTGGATTCAGCAGTCTGCAGAGACTTTCTCTGCAGAGTCCCAAAACAGGCGTTTTCATCCCATTACCGGCATATGGAAGAAACAGCAGTAAGCACAGGGAAATATCTGCTTCTGAATCCAAAACGCAGCTATCTAACAGAACGGTTGTCAATGTGTGCACTCAACTTCCAGAGTTAAACCTGTGTGTGGATTCAGCAGTCTGCAAACACTTTCTCTGCAGAGTCCCAAAACAGGCGTTTTCAACCCATTACCGGCATATGGAAGAAACAGCAGTAAGCACAGGGAAATATCTGCTTCTAAATCCAAAACGCAGCTATCTAACAGAACGGTTGTCAATGTGTGCACTCAACTTCCAGAGTTAAACCCGTGTGTGGATTCAGCAGTCTGCAGAGACTTTCTCTGCAGAGTCCCAAAACAGGTGTTTTCAGCCCATTACCGGCATATGGAAGAAACAGCAGTAAGCACAGGGAAATATCTGCTTCTAAATCCAAAACGCAGCTATCTAACAGAACGGTTGTCAATGTGTGCACTCAACTTCCAGAGTTAAACCCGTGTGTGGATTCAGCAGTCTGCAGAGACTTTCTCTGCAGAGTCCCAAAACAGGCGTTTTCAGCCCATTACCGGCATATGGAAGAAACAGCAGTAAGCACAGGGAAATATCTGCTTCTAAATCCAAAACGCAGCTATCTAACAGAACGGTTGTCAATGTGTGCACTCAACTTCCAGAGTTAAACCCGTGTGTGGATTCAGCAGTCTGCAGAGACTTTCTCTGCAGAGTCCCAAAACAGGCGTTTTCAGCCCATTACCGGCATATGGAAGAAGCAGCAGTAAGCACAGGGAAATATCTGCTTCTAAATCCAAAACGCAGCTATCTAACAGAACGGTTGTCAATGTGTGCACTCAACTTCCAGAGTTAAACCCGTGTGTGGATTCAGCAGTCTGCCAACACTTTCTCTGCAGAGTCCCAAAACAGGCGTTTTCAGCCCATTACCGGCATATGGAAGAAACAGCAGTAAGCACAGGGAAATATCTGCTTCTAAATCCAAAACGCAGCTATCTAACAGAACGGTTGTCAATGTGTGCACTCAACTTCCAGAGTTAAACCCGTGTGTGGATTCAGCAGCCTGCAGAGACTTTCTCTGCAGAGTCCCAAAACAGGCGTTTTCAGCCCATTACCGGCATATGGAAGAAACAGCAGTAAGCATAGGGAAATATCTGCTTCTAAATCCAAAACGCAGCTATCTAACAGAACGGTTGTCAATGTGTGCACTCAACTTCCAGAGTTAAACCCGTGTGTGGATTCAGCAGTCTGCAGAGACTTTCTCTGCAGAGTCTGAAAACAGGCGTTTTCAGCCCATTACCGGCATGTGGAAGAAACAGCAGTAAGCACAGGGAAATATCTGCTTCTAAATCCAAAACGCAGCTATCTAACAGAACGGTTGTCAATGTGTGCACTCAACTTCCAGAGTTAAACCCGTGTGTGGATTCAGCAGTGTGCAAACACTTTCTCTGCAGAGTCCCAAAACAGGCGTTTTCAGCCCATTACCGGCATATGGAAGAAACAGCAGTAAGCACAGGGAAATATCTGCTTCTAAATCCAAAACGCAGCTATCTAACAGAACGGTTGTCAACGTGTGCACTCAACTTCCAGAGTTAAACCCGTGTGTGGATTCAGCAGTCTGCAGAGACTTTCTCTGCAGAGTCCCAAAACAGGCGTTTTCAGCCCATTACCGGCATATGGAAGAAACAGCAGTAAGCACAGGGAAATATCTGCTTCTAAATCCAAAACGCAGCTATCTAACAGAACGGTTGTCAATGTGTGCACTCAACTTCCAGAGTTAAACCCGTGTGTGGATTCAGCAGTCTGCCAACACTTTCTCTGCAGAGTCCCAAAACAGGCGTTTTCAGCCCATTACCGGCATATGGAAGAAACAGCAGTAAGCACAGGGAAATATCTGCTTCTAAATCCAAAACGCAGCTATCTAACAGAACGGTTGTCAATGTGTGCACTCAACTTCCAGAGTTAAACCCGTGTGTGGATTCAGCAGCCTGCAGAGACTTTCTCTGCAGAGTCCCAAAACAGGCGTTTTCAGCCCATTACCGGCATATGGAAGAAACAGCAGTAAGCATAGGGAAATATCTGCTTCTAAATCCAAAACGCAGCTATCTAACAGAACGGTTGTCAATGTGTGCACTCAACTTCCAGAGTTAAACCCGTGTGTGGATTCAGCAGTCTGCAGAGACTTTCTCTGCAGAGTCTGAAAACAGGCGTTTTCAGCCCATTACCGGCATGTGGAAGAAACAGCAGTAAGCACAGGGAAATATCTGCTTCTAAATCCAAAACGCAGCTATCTAACAGAACGGTTGTCAATGTGTGCACTCAACTTCCAGAGTTAAACCCGTGTGTGGATTCAGCAGTCTGCAAACACTTTCTCTGCAGAGTCCCAAAACAGGCGTTTTCAGCCCATTACCGGCATATGGAAGAAACAGCAGTAAGCACAGGGAAATATCTGCTTCTAAATCCAAAACGCAGCTATCTAACAGAACGGTTGTCAACGTGTGCACTCAACTTCCAGAGTTAAACCCGTGTGTGGATTCAGCAGTCTGCAGAGACTTTCTCTGCAGAGTCCCAAAACAGGCGTTTTCAGCCCATTACCGGCATATGGAAGAAACAGCAGTAAGCACAGGGAAATATCTGCTTCTAAATCCAAAACGCAGCTATCTAACAGAACGGTTGTCAATGTGTGCACTCAACTTCCAGAGTTAAACCCGTGTGTGGATTCAGCAGTCTGCAAACACTTTCTCTGCAGAGTCCCAAAACAGGCGTTTTCAGCCCATTACCGGCATATGGAAGAAACAGCAGTAAGCACAGGGAAATATCTGCTTCTAAATCCAAAACGCAGCTATCTAACAGAACGGTTGTCAATGTGTGCACTCAACTTCCAGAGTTAAACCCGTGTGTGGATTCAGCAGTCTGCAGAGACATTCTCTGCAGAGTCCCAAAACAGGCGTTTTCAGCCCATTACCGGCATATGGAAGAAACAGCAGTAAGCACAGGGAAATATCTGCTTCTAAATCCAAAACGCAGCTATCTAACAGAACGGTTGTCAATGTGTGCACTCAACTTCCAGAGTTAAACCCGTGTGTGGATTCAGCAGTCTGCAAACACTTTCTCTGCAGAGTCCCAAAACAGGCGTTTTCAGCCCATTACCGGCATATGGAAGAAACAGCAGTAAGCACAGGGAAATATCTGCTTCTAAATCCAAAACGGAGCTATCTAACAGAACGGTTGTCAACGTGTGCACTCAACTTCCAGAGTTAAACCCGTGTGTGGATTCAGCAGTCTGCAGAGACTTTCTCTGCAGAGTCCCAAAACAGGCGTTTTCAGCCCATTACCGGCATATGGAAGAAACAGCAGTAAGCACAGGGAAATATCTGCTTCTAAATCCAAAACGCAGCTATCTAACAGAACGGTTGTCAATGTGTGCACTCAACTTCCAGAGTTAAACCCGTGTGTGGATTCAGCAGTCTGCAAACACTTTCTCTGCAGAGTCCCAAAACAGGCGTTTTCAACCCATTACCGGCATATGGAAGAAACAGCAGTAAGCACAGGGAAATATCTGCTTCTAAATCCAAAACGCAGCTATCTAACAGAACGGTTGTCAATGTGTGCACTCAACTTCCAGAGTTAAACCCGTGTGTGGATTCAGCAGTCTGCAGAGACTTTCTCTGCAGAGTCCCAAAACAGGGGTTTTCAGCCCATTACCGGCATATGGAAGAAACAGCAGTAAGCACAGGGAAATATCTGCTTCTCAATCCAAAACGCAGCTATCTAACAGAACGGTTGTCAATGTGTGCACTCAACTTCCAGAGTTAAACCCGTGTGTGGATTCAGCAGTCTGCAGAGACTTTCTCTGCAGAGTCCCAAAACAGGCGTTTTCAGCCCATTACCGGCATATGGAAGAAACAGCAGTAAGCACAGGGAAATATCTGCTTCTAAATCCAAAACGCAGCTATCTAACAGAACGGTTGTCAATGTGTGCACTCAACTTCCAGAGTTAAACCGGTGTGTGGATTCAGCAGTCTGCAGAGACTTTCTCTGCAGAGTCCCAAAACAGGCGTTTTCAGCCCACTACCGGCATATGGAAGAAGCAGCAGTAAGCACAGGGAAATATCTGCTTCTAAATCCAAAACGCAGCTATCTAACAGAACGGTTGTCAATGTGTGCACTCAACTTCCAGAGTTAAACCCGTGTGTGGATTCAGCAGTCTGCCAACACTTTCTCTGCAGAGTCCCAAAACAGGCGTTTTCAGCCCATTACCGGCATATGGAAGAAACAGCAGTAAGCACAGGGAAATATCTGCTTCTAAATCCAAAACGCAGCTATCTAACAGAACGGTTGTCAATGTGTGCACTCAACTTCCAGAGTTAAACCCGTGTGTGGATTCAGCAGCCTGCAGAGACTTTCTCTGCAGAGTCCCAAAACAGGCGTTTTCAGCCCATTACCGGCATATGGAAGAAACAGCAGTAAGCATAGGGAAATATCTGCTTCTAAATCCAAAACGCAGCTATCTAACAGAACGGTTGTCAATGTGTGCACTCAACTTCCAGAGTTAAACCCGTGTGTGGATTCAGCAGTCTGCAGAGACTTTCTCTGCAGAGTCTGAAAACAGGCGTTTTCAGCCCATTACCGGCATGTGGAAGAAACAGCAGTAAGCACAGGGAAATATCTGCTTCTAAATCCAAAACGCAGCTATCTAACAGAACGGTTGTCAATGTGTGCACTCAACTTCCAGAGTTAAACCCGTGTGTGGATTCAGCAGTCTGCAAACACTTTCTCTGCAGAGTCCCAAAACAGGCGTTTTCAGCCCATTACCGGCATATGGAAGAAACAGCAGTAAGCACAGGGAAATATCTGCTTCTAAATCCAAAACGCAGCTATCTAACAGAACGGTTGTCAACGTGTGCACTCAACTTCCAGAGTTAAACCCGTGTGTGGATTCAGCAGTCTGCAGAGACTTTCTCTGCAGAGTCCCAAAACAGGCGTTTTCAGCCCATTACCGGCATATGGAAGAAACAGCAGTAAGCACAGGGAAATATCTGCTTCTAAATCCAAAACGCAGCTATCTAACAGAACGGTTGTCAATGTGTGCACTCAACTTCCAGAGTTAAACCCGTGTGTGGATTCAGCAGTCTGCAGAGACTTTCTCTGCAGAGTCCCAAAACAGGCGTTTTCAGCCCATTACCGGCATATGGAAGGAACAGCAGTAAGCACAGGGAAATATCTGCTTCTAAATCCAAAACGCAGCTATCTAACAGAACGGTTGTCAACGTGTGCACTCAACTTCCAGAGTTAAACCCGTGTGTGGATTCAGCAGTCTGCAGAGACTTTCTCTGCAGAGTCCCAAAACAGGCGTTTTCAGCCCATTACCGGCATATGGAAGAAACAGCAGTAAGCACAGGGAAATATCTGCTTCTAAATCCAAAACGCAGCTATCTAACAGAACGGTTGTCAATGTGTGCACTCAACTTCCAGAGTTAAACCCGTGTGTGGATTCAGCAGTCTGCAGAGACTTTCTCTGCAGAGTCCCAAAACAGGCGTTTTCAGCCCATTACCGGCATATGGAAGGAACAGCAGTAAGCACAGGGAAATATCTGCTTCTAAATCCAAAACGCAGCTATCTAACAGAACGGTTGTCAATGTGTGCACTCAACTTCCAGAGTTAAACCCGTGTGTGGATTCAGCAGTCTGCAGAGACTTTCTCTGCAGAGTCCCAAAACAGGCGTTTTCAGCCCTTTACCGGCATATGGAAGAAACAGCAGTAAGCACAGGGAAATATCTGCTTCTAAATCCAAAACGCAGCTATCTAACAGAACGGTTGTCAATGTGTGCACTCAACTTCCAGAGTTAAACCCGTGTGTGGATTCAGCAGTCTGCAGAGACTTTCTCTGCAGAGTCCCAAAACAGGCGTTTTCAGCGCAATACCGGCATTTGGAAGAAACGGCAGTAGGCACAGGGAAATATCTGCTTCTAAATCCAAAACGCAGCTATCTAACAGAACGGTTGTCAATGTGTGCACTCAACTTCCAGAGTTAAACCCGTGTGTGGATTCAGCAGTCTGCAAACACTTTCTGTGCAGAGTCTGAAAGCAGGCCTTTCCGGCCCGGTACCGGCATATAGAAGAAAGAGCATTAAGACTGCGTCTAAAACTCAGAAAAAACGTTTCTTTCAACCTGCTCGGCCGTGTGTTCTTTGACCTAAGGGAGTTTAATCTATGTTTAGATTCAGCGAGATAGAAACACGTTTATTCTAGGAGCTGTCTTTGGATATTCCGGAATGAATGGGAGTATATGCTGTAAAGAGAAATATCTGTTTCTAAAACCAAAATGGATCTATCTAGCAGAGTGGTTGTGAATGTGTGCCTTTGGCTTAAAGAGGTAAACTGCTCTTCTCATGCAGCTCTTTAGAAACCCTTTATATGCAAATTCTCATACAGGCCTTTCCAGCAAAACACCAGCCTAAAGGAAATAGCAGTAAGACTGCATCTTTAACATGGACGAAACTGTTTTCAAACTGCTCTGCTGTGTGTTCATTCATATAAGAGACTTGAATATATGTTCAGATTCAGCTAGTTAGCAACACGTTTCTTCCAGGAGCTGTGTTTGCCTATTCCAGAGTATACTGGAGTATAAGATGTAAAGACAAATGTCTCGTTCCAAAAGAAAAACGGATGATCTAATGGAATGGTTGTCAATGTGTGCATTCAACTTACTGAGCTAAACTGCTGTTTGTATGCAGCAGTTTAGAAAACATTTCTGTGTAGATTCTCAAATAGACATTTCCAGCAAAATACCGGCCTATAAGAAATAGCAGTAAGACTGCGTCTAAAACTCAGAGGGAACGTTTCTTTCAAACTGCTCTGCAGTGTGTTCGTTCACCAAAGGTCGTTGAATCTATGTTTGGATTCAGCGAGTTTGAAACACGTTTATTCTAGGAGCTGCATTTCGATATTCCAGAGTGTATGGGAGTAAATGCTGTAAAGAGAAATATCTGTTTCTAAAACCAAAACGGAGCTATCTAACAGAATGGTTGTGAATGTGTGCATTCAACTTAAAGGGTTAATCTGCTCTTCTTAGGCAGCAGTTTAGAAACCCTTTATATGCAAATTCTAAAATCAACATTTGCAGCAAAACACCAGCCTAAAAGAAGTAGCAGTAAGACTGCATCTATAACATAGAAGAAACGTTTTCTTCAAAATGCTCTGCTCTGTGTTCATTCAACTAAGAGTCTTGAGTATATGTTCAGATTCAGCGAGTAAGAAACACGTTTCTTCCAGGAGCTGCATTTGCATATTCCAGAGTGTACTGGAGTATAAGGTTTAAAGTGAAATATCTGGTTCTAAAACAAACACGGAGCCATCTAACAGAATGGTTGTCACTGTGTGCATTCAGCTTATTGAGATAAACTGTTGTTTCTATGCAGCAGTTTAGAAAAGATTTTTGTGCAGATTCTAAAACAGACATTCCCAGCAAAATACCGGCCTCTAAGAAATAGCAATAAGACTGCGTCTAAAACTCAAATAAAACGTTTCTTTCAAACTGCTGTGCTGTGTGTTCGTTCACCTAAGGGAGTTGAATCTATGTTTAGATTCAGCGACTTAGAAACACGTCTATTCTGGGAGCTGTGTTTGGCTATTCCAGAATGAATGGGAGTATATGCTGTAACTAGAAACACAGGCTTCTAAAACCAAAACGGAGCTAGCTAACAGAATGATTGTGAATGAGGGCATTCAACTTAACGAATTAAACTGCTCCACTTATGCAGCAGTTTACAAACCATTTGTATGGAAATTCTAAAACCAACATTTCCAGGAAAACACCAGCCTAAAAGCAATAGCAGTAACAGTGCATCTATAACATGGAAGAAATGTTTTTTTCAAACTCCTCTGCTGCGTGTTCATTCACCTAAGAGACTTCAATATATGCTCAGATTCAGCGAGTTACAAACACGTTTCTTCCAGGAGCTGCGTTTGCATATATCAGAGTGTACTGGGGTACAAGATGTAAAGGGAAATATCTGATTATACGTAGAAACCCGTTTCTTTTAGGAGCTGCGTTTGGATATTCCAGAGTGAATGAGAGGATATGCTGTAAAGAGAAATAACTTCTTCTAAAACCAAAAGGCAGCTATGTAACTGAATGGTTGTCAATGCGTGCATTCACCTTCCAGAGATGAACTCGTGTGTGGATTCAGCAGTCTGCAAACACTTTCTGTGCAGAGTCCCAAAACAGGCGTTTTCAGCCCAATACCGGCATATGGAAGAAACAGCAGTAAGCACAGGGAAATATCTGCTTCTAAATCCAAAACGCAGCTATCTAACAGAACGGTTGTCAATGTGTGCACTCAACTTCCAGAGTTAAACCCGTGTGTGGATTCAGCAGTCTGCAAACACTTTCTCTGCAGAGTCCCAAAACAGGCGTTTTCAGCCCATTACCGGCATATGGAAGAAACAGCAGTAAGCACAGGGAAATATCTGCTTCTAAATCCAAAACGCAGCTATCTAACAGAACGGTTGTCAATGTGTGCACTCAACTTCCAGAGTTAAACCCGTGTGTGGATTCAGCAGTCTGCAGAGACTTTCTCTGCAGAGTCCCAAAACAGGCGTTTTCAGCCCATTACCGGCATATGGAAGAAACAGCAGTAAGCACAGGGAAATATCTGCTTCTAAATCCAAAACGCAGCTATCTAACAGAACGGTTGTCAATGTGTGCACTCAACTTCCAGAGTTAAACCCGTGTGTGGATTCAGCAGTCTGCAAACACTTTCTCTGCAGAGTCCCAAAACAGGCGTTTTCAGCCCATTACCGGCATATGGAAGAAACAGCAGTAAGCACAGGGAAATATCTGCTTCTAAATCCAAAACGCAGCTATCTAACAGAACGGTTGTCAACGTGTGCACTCAACTTCCAGAGTTAAACCCGTGTGTGGATTCAGCAGTCTGCAGAGACTTTCTCTGCAGAGTCCCAAAACAGGCGTTTTCAGCCCATTACCGGCATATGGAAGAAACAGCAGTAAGCACAGGGAAATATCTGCTTCTAAATCCAAAACGCAGCTATCTAACAGAACGGTTGTCAATGTGTGCACTCAACTTCCAGAGTTAAACCCGTGTGTGGATTCAGCAGTCTGCAAACACTTTCTCTGCAGAGTCCCAAAACAGGCGTTTTCAACCCATTACCGGCATATGGAAGAAACAGCAGTAAGCACAGGGAAATATCTGCTTCTAAATCCAAAACGCAGCTATCTAACAGAACGGTTGTCAATGTGTGCACTCAACTTCCAGAGTTAAACCCGTGTGTGGATTCAGCAGTCTGCAGAGACTTTCTCTGCAGAGTCCCAAAACAGGTGTTTTCAGCCCATTACCGGCATATGGAAGAAACAGCAGTAAGCACAGGGAAATATCTGCTTCTAAATCAAAAACGCAGCTATCTAACAGAACGGTTGTCAATGTGTGCACTCAACTTCCAGAGTTAAACCCGTGTGTGGATTCAGCAGTCTGCAGAGACTTTCTCTGCAGAGTCCCAAAACAGGCGTTTTCAGCCCATTACCGGCATATGGAAGAAACAGCAGTAAGCACAGGGAAATATCTGCTTCTAAATCCAAAACGCAGCTATCTAACAGAACGGTTGTCAATGTGTGCACTCAACTTCCAGAGTTAAACCGGTGTGTGGATTCAGCAGTCTGCAGAGACTTTCTCTGCAGAGTCCCAAAACAGGCGTTTTCAGCCCATTACCGGCATATGGAAGAAGCAGCAGTAAGCACAGGGAAATATCTGCTTCTAAATCCAAAACGCAGCTATCTAACAGAACGGTTGTCAATGTGTGCACTCAACTTCCAGAGTTAAACCCGTGTGTGGATTCAGCAGTCTGCCAACACTTTCTCTGCAGAGTCCCAAAACAGGCGTTTTCAGCCCATTACCGGCATATGGAAGAAACAGCAGTAAGCACAGGGAAATATCTGCTTCTAAATCCAAAACGCAGCTATCTAACAGAACGGTTGTCAATGTGTGCACTCAACTTCCAGAGTTAAACCCGTGTGTGGATTCAGCAGCCTGCAGAGACTTTCTCTGCAGAGTCCCAAAACAGGCGTTTTCAGCCCATTACCGGCATATGGAAGAAACAGCAGTAAGCATAGGGAAATATCTGCTTCTAAATCCAAAACGCAGCTATCTAACAGAACGGTTGTCAATGTGTGCACTCAACTTCCAGAGTTAAACCCGTGTGTGGATTCAGCAGTCTGCAGAGACTTTCTCTGCAGAGTCTGAAAACAGGCGTTTTCAGCCAATTACCGGCATGTGGAAGAAACAGCAGTAAGCACAGGGAAATATCTGCTTCTAAATCCAAAACGCAGCTATCTAACAGAACGGTTGTCAATGTGTGCACTCAACTTCCAGAGTTAAACCCGTGTGTGGATTCAGCAGTCTGCAGAGACTTTCTCTGCAGAGTCCCAAAACAGGCGTTTTCAGCCCATTACCGGCATATGGAAGAAACAGCAGTAAGCACAGGGAAATATCTGCTTCTAAATCCAAAACGCAGCTATCTAACAGAACGGTTGTCAACGTGTGCACTCAACTTCCAGAGTTAAACCCGTGTGTGGATTCAGCAGTCTGCAGAGACTTTCTCTGCAGAGTCCCAAAACAGGCGTTTTCAGCCCATTACCGGCATATGGAAGAAACAGCAGTAAGCACAGGGAAATATCTGCTTCTAAATCCAAAACGCAGCTATCTAACAGAACGGTTGTCAATGTGTGCACTCAACTTCCAGAGTTAAACCGGTGTGTGGATTCAGCAGTCTGCAGAGACTTTCTCTGCAGAGTCCCAAAACAGGCGTTTTCAGCCCATTACCGGCATATGGAAGAAGCAGCAGTAAGCACAGGGAAATATCTGCTTCTAAATCCAAAACGCAGCTATCTAACAGAACGGTTGTCAATGTGTGCACTCAACTTCCAGAGTTAAACCCGTGTGTGGATTCAGCAGTCTGCCAACACTTTCTCTGCAGAGTCCCAAAACAGGCGTTTTCAGCCCATTACCGGCATATGGAAGAAACAGCAGTAAGCACAGGGAAATATCTGCTTCTAAATCCAAAACGCAGCTATCTAACAGAACGGTTGTCAATGTGTGCACTCAACTTCCAGAGTTAAACCCGTGTGTGGATTCAGCAGCCTGCAGAGACTTTCTCTGCAGAGTCCCAAAACAGGCGTTTTCAGCCCATTACCGGCATATGGAAGAAACAGCAGTAAGCATAGGGAAATATCTGCTTCTAAATCCAAAACGCAGCTATCTAACAGAACGGTTGTCAATGTGTGCACTCAACTTCCAGAGTTAAACCCGTGTGTGGATTCAGCAGTCTGCAGAGACTTTCTCTGCAGAGTCTGAAAACAGGCGTTTTCAGCCCATTACCGGCATGTGGAAGAAACAGCAGTAAGCACAGGGAAATATCTGCTTCTAAATCCAAAACGCAGCTATCTAACAGAACGGTTGTCAATGTGTGCACTCAACTTCCAGAGTTAAACCCGTGTGTGGATTCAGCAGTCTGCAAACACTTTCTCTGCAGAGTCCCAAAACAGGCGTTTTCAGCCCATTACCGGCATATGGAAGAAACAGCAGTAAGCACAGGGAAATATCTGCTTCTAAATCCAAAACGCAGCTATCTAACAGAACGGTTGTCAACGTGTGCACTCAACTTCCAGAGTTAAACCCGTGTGTGGATTCAGCAGTCTGCAGAGACTTTCTCTGCAGAGTCCCAAAACAGGCGTTTTCAGCCCATTACCGGCATATGGAAGAAACAGCAGTAAGCACAGGGAAATATCTGCTTCTAAATCCAAAACGCAGCTATCTAACAGAACGGTTGTCAATGTGTGCACTCAACTTCCAGAGTTAAACCCGTGTGTGGATTCAGCAGTCTGCAAACACTTTCTCTGCAGAGTCCCAAAACAGGCGTTTTCAGCCCATTACCGGCATATGGAAGAAACAGCAGTAAGCACAGGGAAATATCTGCTTCTAAATCCAAAACGCAGCTATCTAACAGAACGGTTGTCAATGTGTGCACTCAACTTCCAGAGTTAAACCCGTGTGTGGATTCAGCAGTCTGCAGAGACTTTCTCTGCAGAGTCCCAAAACAGGCGTTTTCAGCCCATTACCGGCATATGGAAGAAACAGCAGTAAGCACAGGGAAATATCTGCTTCTAAATCCAAAACGCAGCTATCTAACAGAACGGTTGTCAATGTGTGCACTCAACTTCCAGAGTTAAACCCGTGTGTGGATTCAGCAGTCTGCAAACACTTTCTCTGCAGAGTCCCAAAACAGGCGTTTTCAGCCCATTACCGGCATATGGAAGAAACAGCAGTAAGCACAGGGAAATATCTGCTTCTAAATCCAAAACGCAGCTATCTAACAGAACGGTTGTCAACGTGTGCACTCAACTTCCAGAGTTAAACCCGTGTGTGGATTCAGCAGTCTGCAGAGACTTTCTCTGCAGAGTCCCAAAACAGGCGTTTTCAGCCCATTACCGGCATATGGAAGAAACAGCAGTAAGCACAGGGAAATATCTGCTTCTAAATCCAAAACGCAGCTATCTAACAGAACGGTTGTCAATGTGTGCACTCAACTTCCAGAGTTAAACCCGTGTGTGGATTCAGCAGTCTGCAAACACTTTCTCTGCAGAGTCCCAAAACAGGCGTTTTCAACCCATTACCGGCATATGGAAGAAACAGCAGTAAGCACAGGGAAATATCTGCTTCTAAATCCAAAACGCAGCTATCTAACAGAACGGTTGTCAATGTGTGCACTCAACTTCCAGAGTTAAACCCGTGTGTGGATTCAGCAGTCTGCAGAGACTTTCTCTGCAGAGTCCCAAAACAGGTGTTTTCAGCCCATTACCGGCATATGGAAGAAACAGCAGTAAGCACAGGGAAATATCTGCTTCTAAATCAAAAACGCAGCTATCTAACAGAACGGTTGTCAATGTGTGCACTCAACTTCCAGAGTTAAACCCGTGTGTGGATTCAGCAGTCTGCAGAGACTTTCTCTGCAGAGTCCCAAAACAGGCGTTTTCAGCCCATTACCGGCATATGGAAGAAACAGCAGTAAGCACAGGGAAATATCTGCTTCTAAATCCAAAACGCAGCTATCTAACAGAACGGTTGTCAATGTGTGCACTCAACTTCCAGAGTTAAACCGGTGTGTGGATTCAGCAGTCTGCAGAGACTTTCTCTGCAGAGTCCCAAAACAGGCGTTTTCAGCCCATTACCGGCATATGGAAGAAGCAGCAGTAAGCACAGGGAAATATCTGCTTCTAAATCCAAAACGCAGCTATCTAACAGAACGGTTGTCAATGTGTGCACTCAACTTCCAGAGTTAAACCCGTGTGTGGATTCAGCAGTCTGCCAACACTTTCTCTGCAGAGTCCCAAAACAGGCGTTTTCAGCCCATTACCGGCATATGGAAGAAACAGCAGTAAGCACAGGGAAATATCTGCTTCTAAATCCAAAACGCAGCTATCTAACAGAACGGTTGTCAATGTGTGCACTCAACTTCCAGAGTTAAACCCGTGTGTGGATTCAGCAGCCTGCAGAGACTTTCTCTGCAGAGTCCCAAAACAGGCGTTTTCAGCCCATTACCGGCATATGGAAGAAACAGCAGTAAGCATAGGGAAATATCTGCTTCTAAATCCAAAACGCAGCTATCTAACAGAACGGTTGTCAATGTGTGCACTCAACTTCCAGAGTTAAACCCGTGTGTGGATTCAGCAGTCTGCAGAGACTTTCTCTGCAGAGTCTGAAAACAGGCGTTTTCAGCCCATTACCGGCATGTGGAAGAAACAGCAGTAAGCACAGGGAAATATCTGCTTCTAAATCCAAAACGCAGCTATCTAACAGAACGGTTGTCAATGTGTGCACTCAACTTCCAGAGTTAAACCCGTGTGTGGATTCAGCAGTCTGCAGAGACTTTCTCTGCAGAGTCCCAAAACAGGCGTTTTCAGCCCATTACCGGCATATGGAAGAAACAGCAGTAAGCACAGGGAAATATCTGCTTCTAAATCCAAAACGCAGCTATCTAACAGAACGGTTGTCAACGTGTGCACTCAACTTCCAGAGTTAAACCCGTGTGTGGATTCAGCAGTCTGCAGAGACTTTCTCTGCAGAGTCCCAAAACAGGCGTTTTCAGCCCATTACCGGCATATGGAAGAAACAGCAGTAAGCACAGGGAAATATCTGCTTCTAAATCCAAAACGCAGCTATCTAACAGAACGGTTGTCAATGTGTGCACTCAACTTCCAGAGTTAAACCGGTGTGTGGATTCAGCAGTCTGCAGAGACTTTCTCTGCAGAGTCCCAAAACAGGCGTTTTCAGCCCATTACCGGCATATGGAAGAAGCAGCAGTAAGCACAGGGAAATATCTGCTTCTAAATCCAAAACGCAGCTATCTAACAGAACGGTTGTCAATGTGTGCACTCAACTTCCAGAGTTAAACCCGTGTGTGGATTCAGCAGTCTGCCAACACTTTCTCTGCAGAGTCCCAAAACAGGCGTTTTCAGCCCATTACCGGCATATGGAAGAAACAGCAGTAAGCACAGGGAAATATCTGCTTCTAAATCCAAAACGCAGCTATCTAACAGAACGGTTGTCAATGTGTGCACTCAACTTCCAGAGTTAAACCCGTGTGTGGATTCAGCAGCCTGCAGAGACTTTCTCTGCAGAGTCCCAAAACAGGCGTTTTCAGCCCATTACCGGCATATGGAAGAAACAGCAGTAAGCATAGGGAAATATCTGCTTCTAAATCCAAAACGCAGCTATCTAACAGAACGGTTGTCAATGTGTGCACTCAACTTCCAGAGTTAAACCCGTGTGTGGATTCAGCAGTCTGCAGAGACTTTCTCTGCAGAGTCTGAAAACAGGCGTTTTCAGCCCATTACCGGCATGTGGAAGAAACAGCAGTAAGCACAGGGAAATATCTGCTTCTAAATCCAAAACGCAGCTATCTAACAGAACGGTTGTCAATGTGTGCACTCAACTTCCAGAGTTAAACCCGTGTGTGGATTCAGCAGTCTGCAAACACTTTCTCTGCAGAGTCCCAAAACAGGCGTTTTCAGCCCATTACCGGCATATGGAAGAAACAGCAGTAAGCACAGGGAAATATCTGCTTCTAAATCCAAAACGCAGCTATCTAACAGAACGGTTGTCAACGTGTGCACTCAACTTCCAGAGTTAAACCCGTGTGTGGATTCAGCAGTCTGCAGAGACTTTCTCTGCAGAGTCCCAAAACAGGCGTTTTCAGCCCATTACCGGCATATGGAAGAAACAGCAGTAAGCACAGGGAAATATCTGCTTCTAAATCCAAAACGCAGCTATCTAACAGAACGGTTGTCAATGTGTGCACTCAACTTCCAGAGTTAAACCCGTGTGTGGATTCAGCAGTCTGCAAACACTTTCTCTGCAGAGTCCCAAAACAGGCGTTTTCAGCCCATTACCGGCATATGGAAGAAACAGCAGTAAGCACAGGGAAATATCTGCTTCTAAATCCAAAACGCAGCTATCTAACAGAACGGTTGTCAATGTGTGCACTCAGCTTCCAGAGTTAAACCCGTGTGTGGATTCAGCAGTCTGCAGAGACATTCTCTGCAGAGTCCCAAAACAGGCGTTTTCAGCCCATTACCGGCATATGGAAGAAACAGCAGTAAGCACAGGGAAATATCTGCTTCTAAATCCAAAACGCAGCTATCTAACAGAACGGTTGTCAATGTGTGCACTCAACTTCCAGAGTTAAACCCGTGTGTGGATTCAGCAGTCTGCAAACACTTTCTCTGCAGAGTCCCAAAACAGGCGTTTTCAGCCCATTACCGGCATATGGAAGAAACAGCAGTAAGCACAGGGAAATATCTGCTTCTAAATCCAAAACGCAGCTATCTAACAGAACGGTTGTCAACGTGTGCACTCAACTTCCAGAGTTAAACCCGTGTGTGGATTCAGCAGTCTGCAGAGACTTTCTCTGCAGAGTCCCAAAACAGGCGTTTTCAGCCCATTACCGGCATATGGAAGAAACAGCAGTAAGCACAGGGAAATATCTGCTTCTAAATCCAAAACGCAGCTATCTAACAGAACGGTTGTCAATGTGTGCACTCAACTTCCAGAGTTAAACCCGTGTGTGGATTCAGCAGTCTGCAAACACTTTCTCTGCAGAGTCCCAAAACAGGCGTTTTCAACCCATTACCGGCATATGGAAGAAACAGCAGTAAGCACAGGGAAATATCTGCTTCTAAATCCAAAACGCAGCTATCTAACAGAACGGTTGTCAATGTGTGCACTCAACTTCCAGAGTTAAACCCGTGTGTGGATTCAGCAGTCTGCAGAGACTTTCTCTGCAGAGTCCCAAAACAGGTGTTTTCAGCCCATTACCGGCATATGGAAGAAACAGCAGTAAGCACAGGGAAATATCTGCTTCTAAATCAAAAACGCAGCTATCTAACAGAACGGTTGTCAATGTGTGCACTCAACTTCCAGAGTTAAACCCGTGTGTGGATTCAGCAGTCTGCAGAGACTTTCTCTGCAGAGTCCCAAAACAGGCGTTTTCAGCCCATTACCGGCATATGGAAGAAACAGCAGTAAGCACAGGGAAATATCTGCTTCTAAATCCAAAACGCAGCTATCTAACAGAACGGTTGTCAATGTGTGCACTCAACTTCCAGAGTTAAACCGGTGTGTGGATTCAGCAGTCTGCAGAGACTTTCTCTGCAGAGTCCCAAAACAGGCGTTTTCAGCCCATTACCGGCATATGGAAGAAGCAGCAGTAAGCACAGGGAAATATCTGCTTCTAAATCCAAAACGCAGCTATCTAACAGAACGGTTGTCAATGTGTGCACTCAACTTCCAGAGTTAAACCCGTGTGTGGATTCAGCAGTCTGCCAACACTTTCTCTGCAGAGTCCCAAAACAGGCGTTTTCAGCCCATTACCGGCATATGGAAGAAACAGCAGTAAGCACAGGGAAATATCTGCTTCTAAATCCAAAACGCAGCTATCTAACAGAACGGTTGTCAATGTGTGCACTCAACTTCCAGAGTTAAACCCGTGTGTGGATTCAGCAGCCTGCAGAGACTTTCTCTGCAGAGTCCCAAAACAGGCGTTTTCAGCCCATTACCGGCATATGGAAGAAACAGCAGTAACCATAGGGAAATATCTGCTTCTAAATCCAAAACGCAGCTATCTAACAGAACGGTTGTCAATGTGTGCACTCAACTTCCAGAGTTAAACCCGTGTGTGGATTCAGCAGTCTGCAGAGACTTTCTCTTCAGAGTCTGAAAACAGGCGTTTTCAGCCCATTACCGGCATGTGGAAGAAACAGCAGTAAGCACAGGGAAATATCTGCTTCTAAATCCAAAACGCAGCTATCTAACAGAACGGTTGTCAATGTGTGCACTCAACTTCCAGAGTTAAACCCGTGTGTGGATTCAGCAGTCTGCAAACACTTTCTCTGCAGAGTCCCAAAACAGGCGTTTTCAGCCCATTACCGGCATATGGAAGAAACAGCAGTAAGCACAGGGAAATATCTGCTTCTAAATCCAAAACGCAGCTATCTAACAGAACGGTTGTCAACGTGTGCACTCAACTTCCAGAGTTAAACCCGTGTGTGGATTCAGCAGTCTGCAGAGACTTTCTCTGCAGAGTCCCAAAACAGGCGTTTTCAGCCCATTACCGGCATATGGAAGAAACAGCAGTAAGCACAGGGAAATATCTGCTTCTAAATCCAAAACGCAGCTATCTAACAGAACGGTTGTCAATGTGTGCACTCAACTTCCAGAGTTAAAGCCGTGTGTGGATTCAGCAGTCTGCAGAGACTTTCTCTGCAGAGTCCCAAAACAGGCGTTTTCAGCCCATTACCGGCATATGGAAGGAACAGCAGTAAGCACTGGGAAATATCTGCTTCTAAATCCAAAATGCAGCTATCTAACAGAACGGTTGTCAATGTGTGCACTCAACTTCCAGAGTTAAACCCGTGTGTGGATTCAGCAGTCTGCAGAGACTTTCTCTGCAGAGTCCCAAAACAGGCGTTTTCAGCCCTTTACCGGCATATGGAAGAAACAGCAGTAAGCACAGGGAAATATCTGCCTCTAAATCCAAAACGCAGCTATCTAACAGAACGGTTGTCAATGTGTGCACTCAACTTCCAGAGTTAAACCCGTGTGTGGATTCAGCAGTCTGCAAACACTTTCTCTGCAGAGTCCCAAAACAGGCGTTTTCAGCGCAATACCGGCATTTGGAAGAAACGGCAGTAGGCACAGGGAAATATCTGCTTCTAAATCCAAAACGCAGCTATCTAACAGAACGGTTGTCAATGTGTGCACTCAACTTCCAGAGTTAAACCCGTGTGTGGATTCAGCAGTCTGCAAACACTTTCTGTGCAGAGTCTGAAAGTAGGCCTTTCCGGCCCGGTACCGGCATATAGAAGAAAGAGCATTAAGACTGCGTCTAAAACTCAGAAGAAACGTTTCTTTCAACCTGCTCGGCCGTGTGTTCTTTGACCTAAGGGAGTTTAATCTATGTTTAGATTCAGCGAGATAGAAACACGTTTATTCTAGGAGCTGTCTTTGGATATTCCGGAATGAATGGGAGTATATGCTGTAAAGAGAAATATCTGTTTCTAAAACCAAAATGGATCTATCTAGCAGAGTGGTTGTGAATGTGTGCCTTTGGCTTAAAGAGGTAAACTGCTCTTCTCATGCAGCTCTTTAGAAACCCTTTATATGCAAATTCTCATACAGGCCTTTCCAGCAAAACACCAGCCTAAAGGAAATAGCAGTAAGACTGCATCTTTAACATGGACGAAACTGTTTTCAAACTGCTCTGCTGTGTGTTCATTCATATAAGAGACTTGAATATATGTTCAGATTCAGCTAGTTAGCAACACGTTTCTTCCAGGAGCTGTGTTTGCCTATTCCAGAGTATACTGGAGTATAAGATGTAAAGACAAATGTCTCGTTCCAAAAGAAAAACGGATGATCTAATGGAATGGTTGTCAATGTGTGCATTCAACTTACTGAGCTAAACTGCTGTTTGTATGCAGCAGTTTAGAAAACATTTCTGTGTAGATTCTCAAATAGACATTTCCAGCAAAATACCGGCCTATAAGAAATAGCAGTAAGACTGCGTCTAAAACTCAGAGGGAACGTTTCTTTCAAACTGCTCTGCAGTGTGTTCGTTCACCAAAGGTCGTTGAATCTATGTTTGGATTCAGCGAGTTTGAAACACGTTTATTCTAGGAGCTGCATTTCGATATTCCAGAGTGTATGGGAGTAAATGCTGTAAAGAGAAATATCTGTTTCTAAAACCAAAACGGAGCTATCTAACAGAATGGTTGTGAATGTGTGCATTCAACTTAAAGGGTTAATCTGCTCTTCTTAGGCAGCAGTTTAGAAACCCTTTATATGCAAATTCTAAAATCAACATTTGCAGCAAAACACCAGCCTAAAAGAAGTAGCAGTAAGACTGCATCTATAACATAGAAGAAACGTTTTCTTCAAAATGCTCTGCTCTGTGTTCATTCAACTAAGAGTCTTGAGTATATGTTCAGATTCAGCGAGTAAGAAACACGTTTCTTCCAGGAGCTGCATTTGCATATTCCAGAGTGTACTGGAGTATAAGGTTTAAAGTGAAATATCTGGTTCTAAAACAAACACGGAGCCATCTAACAGAATGGTTGTCACTGTGTGCATTCAGCTTATTGAGATAAACTGTTGTTTCTATGCAGCAGTTTAGAAAAGATTTTTGTGCAGATTCTAAAACAGACATTCCCAGCAAAATACCGGCCTCTAAGAAATAGCAATAAGACTGCGTCTAAAACTCAAATAAAACGTTTCTTTCAAACTGCTGTGCTGTGTGTTCGTTCACCTAAGGGAGTTGAATCTATGTTTAGATTCAGCGACTTAGAAACACGTCTATTCTGGGAGCTGTGTTTGGCTATTCCAGAATGAATGGGAGTATATGCTGTAACTAGAAACACAGGCTTCTAAAACCAAAACGGAGCTAGCTAACAGAATGATTGTGAATGAGGGCATTCAACTTAACGAATTAAACTGCTCCACTTATGCAGCAGTTTACAAACCATTTGTATGGAAATTCTAAAACCAACATTTCCAGGAAAACACCAGCCTAAAAGCAATAGCAGTAACAGTGCATCTATAACATGGAAGAAATGTTTTTTTCAAACTCCTCTGCTGCGTGTTCATTCACCTAAGAGACTTCAATATATGCTCAGATTCAGCGAGTTACAAACACGTTTCTTCCAGGAGCTGCGTTTGCATATATCAGAGTGTACTGGGGTACAAGATGTAAAGGGAAATATCTGATTATACGTAGAAACCCGTTTCTTTTAGGAGCTGCGTTTGGATATTCCAGAGTGAATGAGAGTATATGCTGTAAAGAGAAATAACTTCTTCTAAAACCAAAAGGCAGCTATGTAACTGAATGGTTGTCAATGCGTGCATTCACCTTCCAGAGATGAACTCGTGTGTGGATTCAGCAGTCTGCAAACACTTTCTGTGCAGAGTCCCAAAACAGGCGTTTTCAGCCCAATACCGGCATATGGAAGAAACAGCAGTAAGCACAGGGAAATATCTGCTTCTAAATCCAAAACGCAGCTATCTAACAGAACGGTTGTCAATGTGTGCACTCAACTTCCAGAGTTAAACCCGTGTGTGGATTCAGCAGTCTGCAAACACTTTCTCTGCAGAGTCCCAAAACAGGCGTTTTCAGCCCATTACC
The DNA here is from genome assembly GCF_030222135.1 of Aotus nancymaae. Lineage (NCBI taxonomy): Eukaryota > Metazoa > Chordata > Mammalia > Primates > Aotidae > Aotus > Aotus nancymaae. Next base: position 59,379 of record NW_026988629.1, on the reverse strand, counting down.
GGCATATGGAAGAAACAGCAGTAAGCACAGGGAAATATCTGCTTCTAAATCCAAAACGCAGCTATCTAACAGAACGGTTGTCAATGTGTGCACTCAACTTCCAGAGTTAAACCCGTGTGTGGATTCAGCAGTCTGCAGAGACTTTCTCTGCAGAGTCCCAAAACAGGCGTTTTCAGCCCATTACCGGCATATGGAAGAAACAGCAGTAAGCACAGGGAAATATCTGCTTCTAAATCCAAAACGCAGCTATCTAACAGAACGGTTGTCAATGTGTGCACTCAACTTCCAGAGTTAAACCCGTGTGTGGATTCAGCAGTCTGCAAACACTTTCTCTGCAGAGTCCCAAAACAGGCGTTTTCAGCCCATTACCGGCATATGGAAGAAACAGCAGTAAGCACAGGGAAATATCTGCTTCTAAATCCAAAACGCAGCTATCTAACAGAACGGTTGTCAACGTGTGCACTCAACTTCCAGAGTTAAACCCGTGTGTGGATTCAGCAGTCTGCAGAGACTTTCTCTGCAGAGTCCCAAAACAGGCGTTTTCAGCCCATTACCGGCATATGGAAGAAACAGCAGTAAGCACAGGGAAATATCTGCTTCTAAATCCAAAACGCAGCTATCTAACAGAACGGTTGTCAATGTGTGCACTCAACTTCCAGAGTTAAACCCGTGTGTGGATTCAGCAGTCTGCAAACACTTTCTCTGCAGAGTCCCAAAACAGGCGTTTTCAACCCATTACCGGCATATGGAAGAAACAGCAGTAAGCACAGGGAAATATCTGCTTCTAAATCCAAAACGCAGCTATCTAACAGAACGGTTGTCAATGTGTGCACTCAACTTCCAGAGTTAAACCCGTGTGTGGATTCAGCAGTCTGCAGAGACTTTCTCTGCAGAGTCCCAAAACAGGTGTTTTCAGCCCATTACCGGCATATGGAAGAAACAGCAGTAAGCACAGGGAAATATCTGCTTCTAAATCCAAAACGCAGCTATCTAACAGAACGGTTGTCAATGTGTGCACTCAACTTCCAGAGTTAAACCGGTGTGTGGATTCAGCAGTCTGCAGAGACTTTCTCTGCAGAGTCCCAAAACAGGCGTTTTCAGCCCATTACCGGCATATGGAAGAAACAGCAGTAAGCACAGGGAAATATCTGCTTCTAAATCCAAAACGCAGCTATCTAACAGAACGGTTGTCAATGTGTGCACTCAACTTCCAGAGTTAAACCGGTGTGTGGATTCAGCAGTCTGCAGAGACTTTCTCTGCAGAGTCCCAAAACAGGCGTTTTCAGCCCATTACCGGCATATGGAAGAAGCAGCAGTAAGCACAGGGAAATATCTGCTTCTAAATCCAAAACGCAGCTATCTAACAGAACGGTTGTCAATGTGTGCACTCAACTTCCAGAGTTAAACCCGTGTGTGGATTCAGCAGTCTGCCAACACTTTCTCTGCAGAGTCCCAAAACAGGCGTTTTCAGCCCATTACCGGCATATGGAAGAAACAGCAGTAAGCACAGGGAAATATCTGCTTCTAAATCCAAAACGCAGCTATCTAACAGAACGGTTGTCAATGTGTGCACTCAACTTCCAGAGTTAAACCCGTGTGTGGATTCAGCAGCCTGCAGAGACTTTCTCTGCAGAGTCCCAAAACAGGCGTTTTCAGCCCATTACCGGCATATGGAAGAAACAGCAGTAAGCATAGGGAAATATCTGCTTCTAAATCCAAAACGCAGCTATCTAACAGAACGGTTGTCAATGTGTGCACTCAACTTCCAGAGTTAAACCCGTGTGTGGATTCAGCAGTCTGCAGAGACTTTCTCTGCAGAGTCTGAAAACAGGCGTTTTCAGCCCATTACCGGCATGTGGAAGAAACAGCAGTAAGCACAGGGAAATATCTGCTTCTAAATCCAAAACGCAGCTATCTAACAGAACGGTTGTCAATGTGTGCACTCAACTTCCAGAGTTAAACCCGTGTGTGGATTCAGCAGTCTGCAAACACTTTCTCTGCAGAGTCCCAAAACAGGCGTTTTCAGCCCATTACCGGCATATGGAAGAAACAGCAGTAAGCACAGGGAAATATCTGCTTCTAAATCCAAAACGCAGCTATCTAACAGAACGGTTGTCAACGTGTGCACTCAACTTCCAGAGTTAAACCCGTGTGTGGATTCAGCAGTCTGCAGAGACTTTCTCTGCAGAGTCCCAAAACAGGCGTTTTCAGCCCATTACCGGCATATGGAAGAAACAGCAGTAAGCACAGGGAAATATCTGCTTCTAAATCCAAAACGCAGCTATCTAACAGAACGGTTGTCAATGTGTGCACTCAACTTCCAGAGTTAAACCCGTGTGTGGATTCAGCAGTCTGCAGAGACTTTCTCTGCAGAGTCTGAAAACAGGCGTTTTCAGCCCATTACCGGCATGTGGAAGAAACAGCAGTAAGCACAGGGAAATATCTGCTTCTGAATCCAAAACGCAGCTATCTAACAGAACGGTTGTCAATGTGTGCACTCAACTTCCAGAGTTAAACCCGTGTGTGGATTCAGCAGTCTGCAAACACTTTCTCTGCAGAGTCCCAAAACAGGCGTTTTCAGCCCATTACCGGCATATGGAAGAAACAGCAGTAAACACAGGGAAATATCTGCTTCTAAATCCAAAACGCAGCTATCTAACAGAACGGTTGTCAACGTGTGCACTCAACTTCCAGAGTTAAACCCGTGTGTGGATTCAGCAGTCTGCAGAGACTTTCTCTGCAGAGTCCCAAAACAGGCGTTTTCAGCCCATTACCGGCATATGGAAGAAACAGCAGTAAGCACAGGGAAATATCTGCTTCTAAATCCAAAACGCAGCTATCTAACAGAACGGTTGTCAATGTGTGCACTCAACTTCCAGAGTTAAACCCGTGTGTGGATTCAGCAGTCTGCAAACACTTTCTCTGCAGAGTCCCAAAACAGGCGTTTTCAGCCCATTACCGGCATATGGAAGAAACAGCAGTAAGCACAGGGAAATATCTGCTTCTAAATCCAAAACGCAGCTATCTAACAGAACGGTTGTCAATGTGTGCACTCAACTTCCAGAGTTAAACCCGTGTGTGGATTCAGCAGTCTGCAGAGACATTCTCTGCAGAGTCCCAAAACAGGCGTTTTCAGCCCATTACCGGCATATGGAAGAAACAGCAGTAAGCACAGGGAAATATCTGCTTCTAAATCCAAAACGCAGCTATCTAACAGAACGGTTGTCAATGTGTGCACTCAACTTCCAGAGTTAAACCCGTGTGTGGATTCAGCAGTCTGCAAACACTTTCTCTGCAGAGTCCCAAAACAGGCGTTTTCAGCCCATTACCGGCATATGGAAGAAACAGCAGTAAGCACAGGGAAATATCTGCTTCTAAATCCAAAACGCAGCTATCTAACAGAACGGTTGTCAACGTGTGCACTCAACTTCCAGAGTTAAACCCGTGTGTGGATTCAGCAGTCTGCAGAGACTTTCTCTGCAGAGTCCCAAAACAGGCGTTTTCAGCCCATTACCGGCATATGGAAGAAACAGCAGTAAGCACAGGGAAATATCTGCTTCTAAATCCAAAACGCAGCTATCTAACAGAACGGTTGTCAATGTGTGCACTCAACTTCCAGAGTTAAACCCGTGTGTGGATTCAGCAGTCTGCAAACACTTTCTCTGCAGAGTCCCAAAACAGGCGTTTTCAACCCATTACCGGCATATGGAAGAAACAGCAGTAAGCACAGGGAAATATCTGCTTCTAAATCCAAAACGCAGCTATCTAACAGAACGGTTGTCAATGTGTGCACTCAACTTCCAGAGTTAAACCCGTGTGTGGATTCAGCAGTCTGCAGAGACTTTCTCTGCAGAGTCCCAAAACAGGTGTTTTCAGCCCATTACCGGCATATGGAAGAAACAGCAGTAAGCACAGGGAAATATCTGCTTCTAAATCAAAAACGCAGCTATCTAACAGAACGGTTGTCAATGTGTGCACTCAACTTCCAGAGTTAAACCCGTGTGTGGATTCAGCAGTCTGCAGAGACTTTCTCTGCAGAGTCCCAAAACAGGCGTTTTCAGCCCATTACCGGCATATGGAAGAAACAGCAGTAAGCACAGGGAAATATCTGCTTCTAAATCCAAAACGCAGCTATCTAACAGAACGGTTGTCAATGTGTGCACTCAACTTCCAGAGTTAAACCGGTGTGTGGATTCAGCAGTCTGCAGAGACTTTCTCTGCAGAGTCCCAAAACAGGCGTTTTCAGCCCATTACCGGCATATGGAAGAAGCAGCAGTAAGCACAGGGAAATATCTGCTTCTAAATCCAAAACGCAGCTATCTAACAGAACGGTTGTCAATGTGTGCACTCAACTTCCAGAGTTAAACCCGTGTGTGGATTCAGCAGTCTGCCAACACTTTCTCTGCAGAGTCCCAAAACAGGCGTTTTCAGCCCATTACCGGCATATGGAAGAAACAGCAGTAAGCACAGGGAAATATCTGCTTCTAAATCCAAAACGCAGCTATCTAACAGAACGGTTGTCAATGTGTGCACTCAACTTCCAGAGTTAAACCCGTGTGTGGATTCAGCAGCCTGCAGAGACTTTCTCTGCAGAGTCCCAAAACAGGCGTTTTCAGCCCATTACCGGCATATGGAAGAAACAGCAGTAAGCATAGGGAAATATCTGCTTCTAAATCCAAAACGCAGCAATCTAACAGAACGGTTGTCAATGTGTGCACTCAACTTCCAGAGTTAAACCCGTGTGTGGATTCAGCAGTCTGCAAACACTTTCTCTGCAGAGTCTGAAAACAGGCGTTTTCAGCCCATTACCGGCATGTGGAAGAAACAGCAGTAAGCACAGGGAAATATCTGCTTCTAAATCCAAAACGCAGCTATCTAACAGAACGGTTGTCAATGTGTGCACTCAACTTCCAGAGTTAAACCCGTGTGTGGATTCAGCAGTCTGCAAACACTTTCTCTGCAGAGTCCCAAAACAGGCGTTTTCAGCCCATTACCGGCATATGGAAGAAACAGCAGTAAGCACAGGGAAATATCTGCTTCTAAATCCAAAACGCAGCTATCTAACAGAACGGTTGTCAACGTGTGCACTCAACTTCCAGAGTTAAACCCGTGTGTGGATTCAGCAGTCTGCAGAGACTTTCTCTGCAGAGTCCCAAAACAGGCGTTTTCAGCCCATTACCGGCATATGGAAGAAACAGCAGTAAGCACAGGGAAATATCTGCTTCTAAATCCAAAACGCAGCTATCTAACAGAACGGTTGTCAATGTGTGCACTCAACTTCCAGAGTTAAACCCGTGTGTGGATTCAGCAGTCTGCAGAGACTTTCTCTGCAGAGTCCCAAAACAGGCGTTTTCAGCCCATTACCGGCATATGGAAGGAACAGCAGTAAGCACAGGGAAATATCTGCTTCTAAATCCAAAACGCAGCTATCTAACAGAACGGTTGTCAATGTGTGCACTCAACTTCCAGAGTTAAACCCGTGTGTGGATTCAGCAGTCTGCAGAGACTTTCTCTGCAGAGTCCCAAAACAGGCGTTTTCAGCCCTTTACCGGCATATGGAAGAAACAGCAGTAAGCACAGGGAAATATCTGCTTCTAAATCCAAAACGCAGCTATCTAACAGAACGGTTGTCAATGTGTGCACTCAACTTCCAGAGTTAAACCCGTGTGTGGATTCAGCAGTCTGCAAACACTTTCTCTGCAGAGTCCCAAAACAGGCGTTTTCAGCGCAATACCGGCATTTGGAAGAAACGGCAGTAGGCACAGGGAAATATCTGCTTCTAAATCCAAAACGCAGCTATCTAACAGAACGGTTGTCAATGTGTGCACTCAACTTCCAGAGTTAAACCCGTGTGTGGATTCAGCAGTCTGCAAACACTTTCTGTGCAGAGTCTGAAAGTAGGCCTTTCCGGCCCGGGTACCGGCATATAGAAGAAAGAGCATTAAGACTGCGTCTAAAACTCAGAAGAAACGTTTCTTTCAACCTGCTCGGCCGTGTGTTCTTTGACCTAAGGGAGTTTAATCTATGTTTAGATTCAGCGAGATAGAAACACGTTTATTCTAGGAGCTGTCTTTGGATATTCCGGAATGAATGGGAGTATATGCTGTAAAGAGAAATATCTGTTTCTAAAACCAAAATGGATCTATCTAGCAGAGTGGTTGTGAATGTGTGCCTTTGGCTTAAAGAGGTAAACTGCTCTTCTCATGCAGCTCTTTAGAAACCCTTTATATGCAAATTCTCATACAGGCCTTTCCAGCAAAACACCAGCCTAAAGGAAATAGCAGTAAGACTGCATCTTTAACATGGACGAAACTGTTTTCAAACTGCTCTGCTGTGTGTTCATTCATATAAGAGACTTGAATATATGTTCAGATTCAGCTAGTTAGCAACACGTTTCTTCCAGGAGCTGTGTTTGCCTATTCCAGAGTATACTGGAGTATAAGATGTAAAGACAAATGTCTCGTTCCAAAAGAAAAACGGATGATCTAATGGAATGGTTGTCAATGTGTGCATTCAACTTACTGAGCTAAACTGCTGTTTGTATGCAGCAGTTTAGAAAACATTTCTGTGTAGATTCTCAAATAGACATTTCCAGCAAAATACCGGCCTATAAGAAATAGCAGTAAGACTGCGTCTAAAACTCAGAGGGAACGTTTCTTTCAAACTGCTCTGCAGTGTGTTCGTTCACCAAAGGTCGTTGAATCTATGTTTGGATTCAGCGAGTTTGAAACACGTTTATTCTAGGAGCTGCATTTCGATATTCCAGAGTGTATGGGAGTAAATGCTGTAAAGAGAAATATCTGTTTCTAAAACCAAAACGGAGCTATCTAACAGAATGGTTGTGAATGTGTGCATTCAACTTAAAGGGTTAATCTGCTCTTCTTAGGCAGCAGTTTAGAAACCCTTTATATGCAAATTCTAAAATCAACATTTGCAGCAAAACACCAGCCTAAAAGAAGTAGCAGTAAGACTGCATCTATAACATAGAAGAAACGTTTTCTTCAAAATGCTCTGCTCTGTGTTCATTCAACTAAGAGTCTTGAGTATATGTTCAGATTCAGCGAGTAAGAAACACGTTTCTTCCAGGAGCTGCATTTGCATATTCCAGAGTGTACTGGAGTATAAGGTTTAAAGTGAAATATCTGGTTCTAAAACAAACACGGAGCCATCTAACAGAATGGTTGTCACTGTGTGCATTCAGCTTATTGAGATAAACTGTTGTTTCTATGCAGCAGTTTAGAAAAGATTTTTGTGCAGATTCTAAAACAGACATTCCCAGCAAAATACCGGCCTCTAAGAAATAGCAATAAGACTGCGTCTAAAACTCAAATAAAACGTTTCTTTCAAACTGCTGTGCTGTGTGTTCGTTCACCTAAGGGAGTTGAATCTATGTTTAGATTCAGCGACTTAGAAACACGTCTATTCTGGGAGCTGTGTTTGGCTATTCCAGAATGAATGGGAGTATATGCTGTAACTAGAAACACAGGCTTCTAAAACCAAAACGGAGCTAGCTAACAGAATGATTGTGAATGAGGGCATTCAACTTAACGAATTAAACTGCTCCACTTATGCAGCAGTTTACAAACCATTTGTATGGAAATTCTAAAACCAACATTTCCAGGAAAACACCAGCCTAAAAGCAATAGCAGTAACAGTGCATCTATAACATGGAAGAAATGTTTTTTTCAAACTCCTCTGCTGCGTGTTCATTCACCTAAGAGACTTCAATATATGCTCAGATTCAGCGAGTTACAAACACGTTTCTTCCAGGAGCTGCGTTTGCATATATCAGAGTGTACTGGGGTACAAGATGTAAAGGGAAATATCTGATTATACGTAGAAACCCGTTTCTTTTAGGAGCTGCGTTTGGATATTCCAGAGTGAATGAGAGTATATGCTGTAAAGAGAAATAACTTCTTCTAAAACCAAAAGGCAGCTATGTAACTGAATGGTTGTCAATGCGTGCATTCACCTTCCAGAGATGAACTCGTGTGTGGATTCAGCAGTCTGCAAACACTTTCTGTGCAGAGTCCCAAAACAGGCGTTTTCAGCCCAATACCGGCATATGGAAGAAACAGCAGTAAGCACAGGGAAATATCTGCTTCTAAATCCAAAACGCAGCTATCTAACAGAACGGTTGTCAATGTGTGCACTCAACTTCCAGAGTTAAACCCGTGTGTGGATTCAGCAGTCTGCAAACACTTTCTCTGCAGAGTCCCAAAACAGGCGTTTTCAGCCCATTACCGGCATATGGAAGAAACAGCAGTAAGCACAGGGAAATATCTGCTTCTAAATCCAAAACGCAGCTATCTAACAGAACGGTTGTCAATGTGTGCACTCAACTTCCAGAGTTAAACCCGTGTGTGGATTCAGCAGTCTGCAGAGACTTTCTCTGCAGAGTCCCAAAACAGGCGTTTTCAGCCCATTACCGGCATATGGAAGAAACAGCAGTAAGCACAGGGAAATATCTGCTTCTAAATCCAAAACGCAGCTATCTAACAGAACGGTTGTCAATGTGTGCACTCAACTTCCAGAGTTAAACCCGTGTGTGGATTCAGCAGTCTGCAGAGACTTTCTCTGCAGAGTCCCAAAACAGGCGTTTTCAGCCCATTACCGGCATATGGAAGAAACAGCAGTAAGCACAGGGAAATATCTGCTTCTAAATCCAAAACGCAGCTATCTAACAGAACGGTTGTCAATGTGTGCACTCAACTTCCAGAGTTAAACCCGTGTGTGGATTCAGCAGTCTGCAAACACTTTCTCTGCAGAGTCCCAAAACAGGCGTTTTCAGCCCATTACCGGCATATGGAAGAAACAGCAGTAAGCACAGGAAAATATCTGCTTCTAAATCCAAAACGCAGCTATCTAACAGAACGGTTGTCAACGTGTGCACTCAACTTCCAGAGTTAAACCCGTGTGTGGATTCAGCAGTCTGCAGAGACTTTCTCTGCAGAGTCCCAAAACAGGCGTTTTCAGCCCATTACCGGCATATGGAAGAAACAGCAGTAAGCACAGGGAAATATCTGCTTCTAAATCCAAAACGCAGCTATCTAACAGAACGGTTGTCAATGTGTGCACTCAACTTCCAGAGTTAAACCCGTGTGTGGATTCAGCAGTCTGCAAACACTTTCTCTGCAGAGTCCCAAAACAGGCGTTTTCAACCCATTACCGGCATATGGAAGAAACAGCAGTAAGCACAGGGAAATATCTGCTTCTAAATCCAAAACGCAGCTATCTAACAGAACGGTTGTCAATGTGTGCACTCAACTTCCAGAGTTAAACCCGTGTGTGGATTCAGCAGTCTGCAGAGACTTTCTCTGCAGAGTCCCAAAACAGGTGTTTTCAGCCCATTACCGGCATATGGAAGAAACAGCAGTAAGCACAGGGAAATATCTGCTTCTAAATCAAAAACGCAGCTATCTAACAGAACGGTTGTCAATGTGTGCACTCAACTTCCAGAGTTAAACCCGTGTGTGGATTCAGCAGTCTGCAGAGACTTTCTCTGCAGAGTCCCAAAACAGGCGTTTTCAGCCCATTACCGGCATATGGAAGAAACAGCAGTAAGCACAGGGAAATATCTGCTTCTAAATCCAAAACGCAGCTATCTAACAGAACGGTTGTCAACGTGTGCACTCAACTTCCAGAGTTAAACCCGTGTGTGGATTCAGCAGTCTGCAGAGACTTTCTCTGCAGAGTCCCAAAACAGGCGTTTTCAGCCCATTACCGGCATATGGAAGAAACAGCAGTAAGCACAGGGAAATATCTGCTTCTAAATCCAAAACGCAGCTATCTAACAGAACGGTTGTCAATGTGTGCACTCAACTTCCAGAGTTAAACCCGTGTGTGGATTCAGCAGTCTGCAAACACTTTCTCTGCAGAGTCACAAAACAGGCGTTTTCAGCCCATTACCGGCATATGGAAGAAACAGCAGTAAGCACAGGGAAATATCTGCTTCTAAATCCAAAACGCAGCTATCTAACAGAACGGTTGTCAATGTGTGCACTCAACTTCCAGAGTTAAACCCGTGTGTGGATTCAGCAGTCTGCAGAGACATTCTCTGCAGAGTCCCAAAACAGGCGTTTTCAGCCCATTACCGGCATATGGAAGAAACAGCAGTAAGCACAGGGAAATATCTGCTTCTAAATCCAAAACGCAGCTATCTAACAGAACGGTTGTCAATGTGTGCACTCAACTTCCAGAGTTAAACCCGTGTGTGGATTCAGCAGTCTGCAAACACTTTCTCTGCAGAGTCCCAAAACAGGCGTTTTCAGCCCATTACCGGCATATGGAAGAAACAGCAGTAAGCACAGGGAAATATCTGCTTCTAAATCCAAAACGCAGCTATCTAACAGAACGGTTGTCAACGTGTGCACTCAACTTCCAGAGTTAAACCCGTGTGTGGATTCAGCAGTCTGCAGAGACTTTCTCTGCAGAGTCCCAAAACAGGCGTTTTCAGCCCATTACCGGCATATGGAAGAAACAGCAGTAAGCACAGGGAAATATCTGCTTCTAAATCCAAAACGCAGCTATCTAACAGAACGGTTGTCAATGTGTGCACTCAACTTCCAGAGTTAAACCCGTGTGTGGATTCAGCAGTCTGCAAACACTTTCTCTGCAGAGTCCCAAAACAGGCGTTTTCAACCCATTACCGGCATATGGAAGAAACAGCAGTAAGCACAGGGAAATATCTGCTTCTAAATCCAAAACGCAGCTATCTAACAGAACGGTTGTCAATGTGTGCACTCAACTTCCAGAGTTAAACCCGTGTGTGGATTCAGCAGTCTGCAGAGACTTTCTCTGCAGAGTCCCAAAACAGGTGTTTTCAGCCCATTACCGGCATATGGAAGAAACAGCAGTAAGCACAGGGAAATATCTGCTTCTAAATCAAAAACGCAGCTATCTAACAGAACGGTTGTCAATGTGTGCACTCAACTTCCAGAGTTAAACCCGTGTGTGGATTCAGCAGTCTGCAGAGACTTTCTCTGCAGAGTCCCAAAACAGGCGTTTTCAGCCCATTACCGGCATATGGAAGAAACAGCAGTAAGCACAGGGAAATATCTGCTTCTAAATCCAAAACGCAGCTATCTAACAGAACGGTTGTCAATGTGTGCACTCAACTTCCAGAGTTAAACCGGTGTGTGGATTCAGCAGTCTGCAGAGACTTTCTCTGCAGAGTCCCAAAACAGGCGTTTTCAGCCCATTACCGGCATATGGAAGAAGCAGCAGTAAGCACAGGGAAATATCTGCTTCTAAATCCAAAACGCAGCTATCTAACAGAACGGTTGTCAATGTGTGCACTCAACTTCCAGAGTTAAACCCGTGTGTGGATTCAGCAGTCTGCCAACACTTTCTCTGCAGAGTCCCAAAACAGGCGTTTTCAGCCCATTACCGGCATATGGAAGAAACAGCAGTAAGCACAGGGAAATATCTGCTTCTAAATCCAAAACGCAGCTATCTAACAGAACGGTTGTCAATGTGTGCACTCAACTTCCAGAGTTAAACCCGTGTGTGGATTCAGCAGCCTGCAGAGACTTTCTCTGCAGAGTCCCAAAACAGGCGTTTTCAGCCCATTACCGGCATATGGAAGAAACAGCAGTAAGCATAGGGAAATATCTGCTTCTAAATCCAAAACGCAGCTATCTAACAGAACGGTTGTCAATGTGTGCACTCAACTTCCAGAGTTAAACCCGTGTGTGGATTCAGCAGTCTGCAGAGACTTTCTCTGCAGAGTCTGAAAACAGGCGTTTTCAGCCCATTACCGGCATGTGGAAGAAACAGCAGTAAGCACAGGGAAATATCTGCTTCTAAATCCAAAACGCAGCTATCTAACAGAACGGTTGTCAATGTGTGCACTCAACTTCCAGAGTTAAACCCGTGTGTGGATTCAGCAGTCTGCAAACACTTTCTCTGCAGAGTCCCAAAACAGGCGTTTTCAGCCCATTACCGGCATATGGAAGAAACAGCAGTAAGCACAGGGAAATATCTGCTTCTAAATCCAAAACGCAGCTATCTAACAGAACGGTTGTCAATGTGTGCACTCAACTTCCAGAGTTAAACCCGTGTGTGGATTCAGCAGTCTGCAGAGACATTCTCTGCAGAGTCCCAAAACAGGCGTTTTCAGCCCATTACCGGCATATGGAAGAAACAGCAGTAAGCACAGGGAAATATCTGCTTCTAAATCCAAAACGCAGCTATCTAACAGAACGGTTGTCAATGTGTGCACTCAACTTCCAGAGTTAAACCGGTGTGTGGATTCAGCAGTCTGCAAACACTTTCTCTGCAGAGTCCCAAAACAGGCGTTTTCAGCCCATTACCGGCATATGGAAGAAGCAGCAGTAAGCACAGGGAAATATCTGCTTCTAAATCCAAAACGCAGCTATCTAACAGAACGGTTGTCAATGTGTGCACTCAACTTCCAGAGTTAAACCCGTGTGTGGATTCAGCAGTCTGCCAACACTTTCTCTGCAGAGTCCCAAAACAGGCGTTTTCAGCCCATTACCGGCATATGGAAGAAACAGCAGTAAGCACAGGGAAATATCTGCTTCTAAATCCAAAATGCAGCTATCTAACAGAACGGTTGTCAATGTGTGCACTCAACTTCCAGAGTTAAACCCGTGTGTGGATTCAGCAGTCTGCAGAGACTTTCTCTGCAGAGTCCCAAAACAGGCGTTTTCAGCCCATTACCGGCATATGGAAGAAACAGCAGTAAGCACAGGGAAATACCTGCTTCTAAATCCAAAACGCAGCTATCTAACAGAACGGTTGTCAATGTGTGCACTCAACTTCCAGAGTTAAACCGGTGTGTGGATTCAGCAGGCTGCAAACACTTTCTCTGCAGAGTCCCAAAACAGGCGTTTTCAGCCCATTACCGGCATATGGAAGAAGCAGCAGTAAGCACAGGGAAAATCTGCTTCTAAATCCAAAACGCAGCTATCTAACAGAACGGTTGTCAATGTGTGCACTCAACTTCCAGAGTTAAACCGGTGTGTGGATTCAGCAGTCTGCAAACACTGTCTCTGCAGAGTCCCAAAACAGGCGTTTTCAGCCCATTACCGGCATATGGAAGAAGCAGCAGTAAGCACAGGGAAATATCTGCTTCTAAATCCAAAACGCAGCTATCTAACAGAACGGTTGTCAATGTGTGCACTCAACTTCCAGAGTTAAACCCGTGTGTGGATTCAGCAGTCTGCCAACACTTTCTCTGCAGAGTCCCAAAACAGGCGTTTTCAGCCCATTACCGGCATATGGAAGAAACAGCACTAAGCACAGGGAAATATCTGCTTCTAAATCCAAAACGCAGCTATCTAACAGAACGGTTGTCAATGTGTGCACTCAACTTCCAGAGTTAAACCCGTGTGTGGATTCAGCAGTCTGCAGAGACTTTCTCTGCAGAGTCCCAAAACAGGCGTTTTCAGCCCATTACCGGCATATGGAAGAAGCAGCAGTAAGCACAGGGAAATATCTGCTTCTAAATCCAAAACGCAGCTATCTAACAGAACGGTTGTCAATGTGTGCACTCAACTTCCAGAGGTAAACCCGTGTGTGGATTCAGCAGTCTGCAGAGACTTTCTCTGCAGAGTCCCAAAACAGGCGTTTTCAGTCCATTACCGGCATATGGAAGAAACAGCAGTAAGCACAGGGAAATATGTGCTTCTAAATCCAAAACGCAGCTATCTAACAGAACGGTTGTCAATGTGTGCACTCAACTTCCAGAGTTAATCCCGTGTGTGGATTCAGCAGTCTGCAAACACTTTCTCTGCAGAGTCCCAAAACAGGCGTTTTCAGCCCATTACCGGCATATGGAAGAAACAGCAGTAAGCCCAGGGAAATATTTGCTTCTAAATCCACAACGCAGCTATCTAACAGAACGGTTGTCAATGTGTGCACTCAACTTCCAGAGTTAAACCCGTGTGGGGATTCAGCAGTCTGCAGAGACTTTCTCTGCAGAGTCCCAAAACAGGCTTTTTCAGCCCATTACCGGCATATGGAAGAAACAGCAGTAAGCACAGGGAAATATCTGCTTCTAAATCCAAAACGCAGCTATCTAACAGAACGGTTGTCAATGTGTGCACTCAACTTCCAGAGTTAAACCCGTGTGTGGATTCAGCAGTCTGCAAAGATCTTCTCTGCAGAGTCCCAAAGCAGGCGTTTTCAGCCCATTACCGGCATATGGAAGAAACGGCAGTAAACACAGGGAAATAACTGCTTCGAAATCCAAAACGCAGCTATCTAACAGAACGGTTGTCAATGTGTGCACTCAACTTCCAGAGTTAAACCCGTTTGTGGATTCAGCAGTCTGCAAACACTTTCTCTGCAGAGTCCCAAAACAGGCGTTTTCAGCCCATTACCGGCATATGGAAGAAACGGCAGTAAGCACAGGGAAATATCTGCTTCTAAATCCAAAACGCAGCTATCTAACAGAACGGTTGTCAATGTGTGCACTCAACTTCCAGAGTTAAACCCGTGTGTGGATTCAGCAGTCTGCAAACACTTTCTCTGCAGAGTCCCCAAACAGGCGTTTTCAGCCCATTACCGGCATATGGAAGAAACAGCAGTAAGCACAGGGAAATATCTGCTTCTAAATCCACAACGCAGCTATCTAACAGAACGGTTGTCAATGTGTGCACTCAACTTCCAGAGTTAAACCCGTGTGTGGATTCAGCAGTCTGCCAACACTTTCTCTGCAGAGTCCCCAAACAGGGGTTTTCAGCCCATTACCGGCATATGGAAGAAACAGCAGTAAGCACAGGGAAATATCTGCTTCTAAATCCAAAACGCAGCTATCTAACAGAACGGTTGTCAATGTGTGCACTCAACTTCCAGAGTTAAACCCGTGTGTGGATTCAGCAGTCTGCAAACACTTTCTCTGCAGAGTCCCAAAAGAGGCGTTTTCAGCCCATTACCGGCATATGGAAGAAACAGCAGTAAGCCCAGGGAAATATCTGCTTCTAAATCCAAAACGCAGCTATCTAACAGAACGGTTGTCAATGTGTGCACTCAACTTCCAGAGTTAAACCCGTGTGTGGATTCAGCAGTCTGCAAACACTTTCTCTGCAGAGTCCCAAAACAGGCGTTTTCAGCCCATTACCGGCATATGGAAGAAACAGCAGTAAGCACAGGGAAATATCTGCTTCTAAATCCAAAACGCAGCTATCTAACAGAACGGTTGTCAATGTGTGCACTCAACTTCCAGAGATAAACCCGTGTGTGGATTCAGCAGTCTGCAAACACTTTCTCTGCAGAGTCCCCAAACAGGCGTTTTCAGCCCATTACCGGCATATGGAAGAAACAGCAGTAAGCACAGGAAAATATCTGTTTCTAAATCCAAAACGCAGCTATCTAACAGAACGGTTGTCAATGTGTGCACTCAACTTCCAGAGTTAAACCCGTGTGTGGATTCAGCAGTCTGCAAACACTTTCTCTGCAGAGTCCCCAAACAGGCGTTTTCAGCCCATTACCGGCATATGGAAGAAACAGCAGTAAGCCCAGGGAAATATCTGCTTCTAAATCCAAAACGCAGCTATCTAACAGAACGGTTGTCAATGTGTGCACTCAACTTCCAGAGTTAAACCCGTGTGTGGATTCAGCAGTCTGCAAACACTTTCTTTGCAGAGTCTCAAAACAGGCCTTTCCGGCCCAGTACCGGCATATATAAGAAAGAGTATTAAGACTGCGTCTAAAACTCAGAAGAAACGTTTCTTTCAAACTGCTCGGCCTTGTGTTCTTTGGCCTAAGGGAGTTGATTCTATGTTTAGATTCAGCGAGATAGAAACACGTTTATTCTAGGAGCTGTCTTTGGATATTCCAGATTGAATGGGAGTATATGCTGTAAAGAGAAATATCTGTTTCTAAAACCAAAATGGATCTATCTAGCAGAGTGGTTGTGAATGTGTGCCTTCGGCTTAAAGAGGTAAACTGCTCTTCTCATGCAGCACTTTAGAAACCCTTTATATGCAAATACAGACCTTTCCAGCAAAACACCAGCCTATAGGAAATAGCAGTAAGACTGCATCTTTAACATGGAAGAAACTGTTTTCAAACTGCTCTGCTGTGTGTTCATTCATATAAGAGACTTGAATATATGTTCAGATTCAGCTAGTTAGCAACACGTTTCTTCCAGGAGCTGTGTTTGCCTATTCCAGTGTATACTGGAGTATAAGATGTAAAGACAAATGTCTCGTTCCAAAAGAAAAACGGATGATCTAATGGAATGGTTGTCAATGTGTGCATTCAACTTACTGAGCTAAACTGCTGTTTGTATGCAGCAGTTTAGAAAACATTTCTGTGTAGATTCTCAAACAGACATTTCCAGCAAAATACCGGCCTATAAGAAATAGCAGTAAGACTGCGTCTAAAACTCAGAGGGAACGTTTCTTTCAAACTGCTCTGCAGTGTGTTCGTTCACCAAAGGTCGTTGAATCTATGTTTGGATTCAGCGAGTTTGAAACACGTTTATTCTAGGAGCTGCATTTCGATATTCCAGAGTGTATGGGAGTAAATGCTGTAAAGAGAAATATCTGTTTCTAAAACCAAAACGGAGCTATCTAACAGAATGGTTGTGAATGTGTGCATTCAACTTAAAGGGTTAATCTGCTCTTCTTAGGCAGCAGTTTAGAAACCCTTTATATGCAAATTCTAAAATCAACATTTGCAGCAAAACACCAGCCTAAAAGAAGTAGCAGTAAGACTGCATCTATAACATAGAAGAAACGTTTTCTTCAAAATGCTCTGCTCTGTGTTCATTCACCTAAGAGTCTTGAGTATATATTCAGATTCAGCGAGTAAGAAACACGTTTCTTCCAGGAGCTGCATTTGCATATTCCAGAGTGTACTGGAGTATAAGGTTTAAAGTGAAATATCTGGTTCTAAAACAAACACGGAGCCATCTAACAGAATGGTTGTCACTGTGTGCATTCAGCTTATTGAGATAAACTGTTGTTTCTATGCAGCAGTTTAGAAAAGATTTTTGTGCAGATTCTAAAACAGACATTCCCAGCAAAATACTGGCCTCTTTGGAATAGCAATAAGACTGCGTCTAAAACTCAAATAAAACGTTTGTTTCAAACTGCTGTGCTGTGTGTTCGTTCACCTAAGGGAGTTGAATCTATGTTTAGATTCAGCGACTTAGAAACACGTCTATTCTGGGAGCTGCGTTTGCCTATTCCAGAATGAATGGGAGTATATGCTGTAACTAGAAACACAGGCTTCTAAAACCAAAACGGAGCTAGCTAACAGAATGATTGTGAATGAGGGCATTCAACTTAACGAATTAAACTGCTCCACTTAAGCAGCAGTTTACAAACCATTTATATGGAAATTCTAAAACCAACATATCCAGGAAAACACCAGCCTAAAAGCAATAGCAGTTAACAGTGCATCTATAACATGGAAGAAATGTTTTTTTCAAACTCCTCTGCTGTGTGTTCATTCACCTAAGAGACTTCAATATATGCACAGATTCAGCGAGTTACAAACACGTTTCTTCCAGGAGCTGCGTATGGATATATCAGAGTGTACTAGGGTACAAGATGTAAAGAGAAATATCTGATTATACTTAGAAACCCGTTTCTTTTAGGAGCTGCGTTTGGATATTCCAGAGTGAATGATAGTATACGCTGTAAAGAGAAATAACTGCTTCTAAAACCAAAAGGCATCTATCTAACTGAATGGTTGTCAATGCGTGCACTCAACTTCCAGAGATAAACCCGAGTGTGGATTCAGCAGTCTGCAAACACTTTCTGTGCAGAGTCCCAAAACAGGCGTTTTCAGCCCAATACCGGCATATGGAAGAAACAGCAGTAAGCACAGGGAAATATCTGCTTCTAAATCCAAAACGCAGCTATCTAACAGAACGGTTGTCAATGTGTGCACTCAACTTCCAGAGTTAAACCCGTGTGTGGATTCAGCAGTCTGCAAACACTTTCTCTGCAGAGTCCCAAAACAGGCGTTTTCAGCCCATTACCGGCATATGGAAGAAACAGCAGTAAGCACAGGGAAATATCTGCTTCTAAATCCAAAACGCAGCTATCTAACAGAACGGTTGTCAATGTGTGCACTCAACTTCCAGAGTTAAACCCGTGTGTGGATTCAGCAGTCTGCAAACAATGTCTCTGCAGAGTCCCAAAACAGGCGTTTTCAGCCCATTACCGGCATATGGAAGAAACGGCAGTAAGCACAGGGAAATATCTGCTTCTAAATCCAAAACGCAGCTATCTAACAGAACGGTTGTCAATGTGTGCACTCAACTTCCAGAGTTAAACCCGTGTGTGGATTCAGCAGTCTGCAAACACTTTCTCTGCAGAGTCCCAAAACAGGCGTTTTCAGCCCATTACCGGCATATGGAAGAAACGGCTGTAAGCCCAGGGAAATATCTGCTTCTAAATCCAAAACGCAGCTATCTAACAGAACGGTTGTCAATGTGTGCACTCATCTTCCAGAGTTAAACCCGTGTGTGGATTCAGCAGTCTGCAGAGACTTTCTCTGCAGAGTCCCAAAACAGGCGTTTTCAGCCCATTACCGGCATATGGAAGAAACAGCAGTAAGCACAGGGAAATATCTGCTTCTAAATCCAAAACGCAGCTATCTAACAGAACGGTTGTCAATGTGTGCACTCAACTTCCAGAGTTAAACCCGTGTGTGGATTCAGCAGTCTGCAGAGACTTTCTCTGCAGAGTCCCAAAACAGGCGTTTTCAGCCCATTACCGGCATATGGAAGAAACAGCAGTAAGCACAGGGAAATATCTGCTTCTAAATCCAAAACGCAGCTATCTAACAGAACGGTTGTCAATGTGTGCACTCAACTTCCAGAGTTAAACCCGTATGTGGATTCAGCAGTCTGCAAACACTTTCTCTGCAGAGTCCCAAAACAGGCGTTTTCAGCCCATTACCGGCATATGGAAGGAACAGCAGTAAGCACAGGGAAATATCTGCTTCTAAATCCAAAACGCAGCTATCTAACAGAACGGTTGTCAATGTGTGCACTCAACTTCCAGAGTTAAACCCGTGTGTGGATTCAGCAGTCTGCAGAGACTTTCTCTGCAGAGTCCCAAAACAGGCGTTTTCAGCCCATTACCGGCATATGGAAGAAACAGCAGTAAGCACAGGGAAATATCTGCTTCTAAATCCAAAACGCAGCTATCTAACAGAACGGTTGTCAATGTGTGCACTCAACTTCCAGAGTTAAACCCGTGTGTGGATTCAGCAGTCTGCAAACACTTTCTGTGCAGAGTCTGAAAGCAGGCCTTTCCGGCCCGGTACCGGCATATAGAAGAAAGAGCATTAAGACTGCGTCTAAAACTCAGAAGAAACGTTTCTTTCAACCTGCTCGGCCGTGTGTTCTTTGACCTAAGGGAGTTTAATCTATGTTTAGATTCAGCGAGATAGAAACACGTTTATTCTAGGAGCTGTCTTTGGATATTCCGGAATGAATGGGAGTATATGCTGTAAAGAGAAATATCTGTTTCTAAAACCAAAATGGATCTATCTAGCAGAGTGGTTGTGAATGTGTGCCTTTGGCTTAAAGAGGTAAACTGCTCTTCTCATGCAGCTCTTTAGAAACCCTTTATATGCAAATTCTCATACAGGCCTTTCCAGCAAAACACCAGCCTAAAGGAAATGCAGTAAGACTGCATCTTTAACATGGACGAAACTGTTTTCAAACTGCTCTGCTGTGTGTTCATTCATATAAGAGACTTGAATATATGTTCAGATTCAGCTAGTTAGCAACACGTTTCTTCCAGGAGCTGTGTTTGCCTATTCCAGAGTATACTGGAGTATAAGATGTAAAGACAAATGTCTCGTTCCAAAAGAAAAACGGATGATCTAATGGAATGGTTGTCAATGTGTGCATTCAACTTACTGAGCTAAACTGCTGTTTGTATGCAGCAGTTTAGAAAACATTTCTGTGTAGATTCTCAAATAGACATTTCCAGCAAAATACCGGCCTATAAGAAATAGCAGTAAGACTGCGTCTAAAACTCAGAGGGAACGTTTCTTTCAAACTGCTCTGCAGTGTGTTCGTTCACCAAAGGTCGTTGAATCTATGTTTGGATTCAGCGAGTTTGAAACACGTTTATTCTAGGAGCTGCATTTCGATATTCCAGAGTGTATGGGAGTAAATGCTGTAAAGAGAAATATCTGTTTCTAAAACCAAAACGGAGCTATCTAACAGAATGGTTGTGAATGTGTGCATTCAACTTAAAGGGTTAATCTGCTCTTCTTAGGCAGCAGTTTAGAAACCCTTTATATGCAAATTCTAAAATCAACATTTGCAGCAAAACACCAGCCTAAAAGAAGTAGCAGTAAGACTGCATCTATAACATAGAAGAAACGTTTTCTTCAAAATGCTCTGCTCTGTGTTCATTCAACTAAGAGTCTTGAGTATATGTTCAGATTCAGCGAGTAAGAAACACGTTTCTTCCAGGAGCTGCATTTGCATATTCCAGAGTGTACTGGAGTATAAGGTTTAAAGTGAAATATCTGGTTCTAAAACAAACACGGAGCCATCTAACAGAATGGTTGTCACTGTGTGCATTCAGCTTATTGAGATAAACTGTTGTTTCTATGCAGCAGTTTAGAAAAGATTTTTGTGCAGATTCTAAAACAGACATTCCCAGCAAAATACTGGCCTCTTTGGAATAGCAATAAGACTGCGTCTAAAACTCAAATAAAACGTTTGTTTCAAACTGCTGTGCTGTGTGTTCGTTCACCTAAGGGAGTTGAATCTATGTTTAGATTCAGCGACTTAGAAACACGTCTATTCTGGGAGCTGCGTTTGCCTATTCCAGAATGAATGGGAGTATATGCTGTAACTAGAAAGACAGGCTTCTAAAACCAAAACGGAGCTAGCTAACAGAATGATTGTGAATGAGGGCATTCAACTTAACGAATTAAACTGCTCCACTTATGCAGCAGTTTACAAACCATTTGTATGGAAATTCTAAAACCAACATTTCCAGGAAAACACCAGCCTAAAAGCAATAGCAGTAACAGTGCATCTATAACATGGAAGAAATGTTTTTTTCAAACTCCTCTGCTGCGTGTTCATTCACCTAAGAGACTTCAATATATGCTCAGATTCAGCGAGTTACAAACACGTTTCTTCCAGGAGCTGCGTTTGCATATATCAGAGTGTACTGGGGTACAAGATGTAAAGGGAAATATCTGATTATACGTAGAAACCCGTTTCTTTTAGGAGCTGCGTTTGGATATTCCAGAGTGAATGAGAGTATATGCTGTAAAGAGAAATAACTTCTTCTAAAACCAAAAGGCAGCTATGTAACTGAATGGTTGTCAATGCGTGCATTCACCTTCCAGAGATGAACTCGTGTGTGGATTCAGCAGTCTGCAAACACTTTCTGTGCAGAGTCCCAAAACAGGCGTTTTCAGCCCAATACCGGCATATGGAAGAAACAGCAGTAAGCACAGGGAAATATCTGCTTCTAAATCCAAAACGCAGCTATCTAACAGAACGGTTGTCAATGTGTGCACTCAACTTCCAGAGTTAAACCCGTGTGTGGATTCAGCAGTCTGCAAACACTTTCTCTGCAGAGTCCCAAAACAGGCGTTTTCAGCCCATTACCGGCATATGGAAGAAACAGCAGTAAGCACAGGGAAATATCTGCTTCTAAATCCAAAACGCAGCTATCTAACAGAACGGTTGTCAATGTGTGCACTCAACTTCCAGAGTTAAACCCGTGTGTGGATTCAGCAGTCTGCAGAGACTTTCTCTGCAGAGTCCCAAAACAAGCGTTTTCAGCCCATTACCGGCATATGGAAGAAACAGCAGTAAGCACAGGGAAATATCTGCTTCTAAATCCAAAACGCAGCTATCTAACAGAACGGTTGTCAACGTGTGCACTCAACTTCCAGAGTTAAACCCGTGGTGTGTGGATTCAGCAGTCTGCAGAGACTTTCTCTGCAGAGTCCCAAAACAGGCGTTTTCAGCCCATTACCGGCATATGGATGAAACAGCAGTAAGCACAGGGAAATATCTGCTTCTAAATCCAAAACGCAGCTATCTAACAGAACGGTTGTCAATGTGTGCACTCAACTTCCAGAGTTAAACCCGTGTGTGGATTCAGCAGTCTGCAGAGACTTTCTCTGCAGAGTCCCAAAACAGGCGTTTTCAGCCCATTACCGGCATATGGAAGAAACAGCAGTAAGCACAGGGAAATATCTGCTTCTAAATCCAAAACGCAGCTATCTAACAGAACGGTTGTCAATGTGTGCACTCAACTTCCAGAGTTAAACCCGTGTGTGGATTCAGCAGTCTGCAAACACTTTCTCTGCAGAGTCCCAAAACAGGCGTTTTCAACCCATTACCGGCATATGGAAGAAACAGCAGTAAGCACAGGGAAATATCTGCTTCTAATCCAAAACGCAGCTATCTAACAGAACGGTTGTCAATGTGTGCACTCAACTTCCAGAGTTAAACCCGTGTGTGGATTCAGCAGTCTGCAGAGACTTTCTCTGCAGAGTCCCAAAACAGGTGTTTTCAGCCCATTACCGGCATATGGAAGAAACAGCACTAAGCACAGGGAAATATCTGCTTCTAAATCCAAAACGCAGCTATCTAACAGAACGGTTGTCAATGTGTGCACTCAACTTCCAGAGTTAATCCCGTGTGTGGATTCAGCAGTCTGCAAACACTTTCTCTGCAGAGTCCCAAAACAGGCGTTTTCAGCCCATTACGGCATATGGAAGAAACAGCAGTAAGCCCAGGGAAATATCTGCTTCTAAATCCACAACGCAGCTATCTAACAGAACGGTTGTCAATGTGTGCACTCAACTTCCAGAGTTAAACCCGTGTGGGGATTCAGCAGTCTGCAGAGACTTTCTCTGCAGAGTCCCAAAACAGGCGTTTTCAGCCCATTACCGGCATATGGAAGAAACAGCAGTAAGCACAGGGAAATATCTGCTTCTAAATCCAAAACGCAGCTATCTAACAGAACGGTTGTCAATGTGTGCACTCAACTTCCAGAGTTAAACCCGTGTGTGGATTCAGCAGTCTGCAAACACTTTCTCTGCAGAGTCCCAAAACAGGCGTTTTCAGCCCATTACCGGCATATGGAAGAAACAGCAGTAATCACAGGGAAATATCTGCTTCTAAATCCAAAACGCAGCTATCTAACAGAACGGTTGTCAATGTGTGCACTCAACTTCCAGAGTTAAACCCGTTTGTGGATTCAGCAGTCTGCAAACACTTTCTCTGCAGAGTCCCAAAACAGGCGTTTTCAGCCCATTACCGGCATATGGAAGAAACGGCAGTAAGCACAGGGAAATATCTGCTTCTAAATCCAAAACGCAGCTATCTAACAGAACGGTTGTCAATGTGTGCACTCAACTTCCAGAGTTAAACCCGTGTGTGGATTCAGCAGTCTGCAAACACTTTCTCTGCAGAGTCCCCAAACAGGCGTTTTCAGCCCATTACCGGCATATGGAAGAAACAGCAGTAAGCACAGGGAAATATCTGCTTCTAAATCCACAACGCAGCTATCTAACAGAACGGTTGTCAATGTGTGCACTAAACTTCCAGAGTTAAACCCGTGTGTGGATTCAGCAGTCTGCAAACACTTTCTCTGCAGAGTCCCAAAACAGTCGTTTTCAGCCCTTTACCAGCATATGGAAGAAACAGCAGTAAGCACAGGGAAATATCTGCTTCTAAATCCAAAACGCAGCTATCTAACAGAACGGTTGTCAATGTGTGCACTCAACTTCCAGAGTTAAACCCGTGTGTGGATTCAGCAGTCTGCAAACACTTTCTCTGCAGAGTCCCCAAACAGGGGGTTTTCAGCCCATTACCGGCATATGGAAGTAACAGCAGTAAGCACAGGGAAATATCTGCTTCTAAATCCAAAACGCAGGTATCTAACAGAACGGTTGTCAATGTGTGCACTCAACTTCCAGAGTTAAACCCGTGTGTGGATTCAGCAGTCTGCAAACACTTTCTCTGCAGAGTCCCAAAACAGGCGTTTTCAGCCCATTACCGGCATATGGAAGAAAACAGCAGTAAGCCCAGGGAAATATCTGCTTCTAAATCCAAAACGCAGCTATCTAACAGAACGGTTGTCAATGTGTGCACTCAACTTCCAGAGTTAAACCCGTGTGTGGATTCAGCAGTCTGCAAACACTTTCTCTGCAGAGTCCCAAAACAGGTGTTTTCAGCCCATTACCGGCATATGGAAGAAACAGCAGTAAGCACAGGGAAATATCTGCTTCTAAATCCAAAACGCAGCTATCTAACAGAACGGTTGTCAATGTGTGCACTCAACTTCCAGAGATAAACCCGTGTGTGGATTCAGCCAGTCTGCAAACACTTTCTCTGCAGAGTCCCCAAACAGGCGTTTTCAGCCCATTACCGGCATATGGAAGAAACAGCAGTAAGCACAGGAAAATATCTGTTTCTAAATCCAAAACGCAGCTATCTAACAGAACGGTTGTCAATGTGTGCACTCAACTTCCAGAGTTAAACCCGTGTGTGGATTCAGCAGTCTGCAAACACTTTCTCTGCAGAGTCCCCAAACAGGCGTTTTCAGCCCATTACCGGCATATGGAAGAAACAGCAGTAAGCCCAGGGAAATATCTGCTTCTAAATCCAAAACGCAGCTATCTAACAGAACGGTTGTCAATGTGTGCACTCAACTTCCAGAGTTAAACCCGTGTGTGGATTCAGCAGTCTGCAAACACTTTCTCTGCAGAGTCCCCAAAACAGGCGTTTTCAGCCCATTACCGGCATATGGAAGAAACAGCATTAAGCACAGGGAAATATCTGCTTCTAAATCCAAAACGCAGCTATCTAACAGAACGGTTGTTAATGTGTGCACTCAACTTCCAGAGTTAAACCCGTGTTTGGATTCAGCAGTCTGCAGAGACTTTCTCTGCAGAGTCCCAAAACAGGCGTTTTCAGCCCATTACCGGCATATGGAAGAAACAGCAGTAAGCACAGGGAAATATCTGCTTCTAAATCCAAAACGCAGCTATCTAACAGAACGGTTGTCAATGTGTGCACTCAACTTCCAGAGTTAAACCCGTGTGTGGATTCAGCAGTCTGCAGAGACTTTCTCTGCAGAGTCCCAAAACAGGCGTTTTCAGCCCATTACCGGCATATGGAAGAAACAGAAGTAAGCACAGGGAAATATCTGCTTCTAAATCCAAAACGCAGCTATCTAACAGAACGGTTGTCAATGTGTGCACTCAACTTCCAGAGTTAAACCGTGTGTGGATTCAGCAGTCTGCAAACACTTTCTCTGCAGAGTCCCAAAACAGGCGTTTTCAGCCCATTACCGGCATATGGGAAGAAACAGCAGTAAGCACAGGGAAATATCTGCTTCTAAATCCAAAACGCAGCTATCTAACAGAACGGTTGTCAATGTGTGCACTCAACTTCCAGAGTTAAACCCGTGTGTGGATTCAGCAGTCTGCAGAGACTTTCTCTGCAGAGTCCCAAAACAGGCGTTTTCAGCCCATTACCGGCATATGGAAGAAACAGCAGTAAGCACAGGGAAATATCTGCTTCTAAATCCAAAACGCAGCTATCTAACAGAACGGTTGTCAATGTGTGCACTCAACTTCCAGAGTTAAACCCGTGTGTGGATTCAGCAGTCTGCAGAGACTTTCTCTGCAGAGTCCCAAAACAGGCGTTTTCAGCCCATTACCGGCATATGGAAGAAACAGCAGTAAGCACAGGGAAATATCTGCTTCTAAATCCAAAACGCAGCTATCTAACAGAACGGTTGTCAATGTGTGCACTCAACTTGCCGAGTTAAACCCGTGTGTGTATTCAGCAGTCTGCAGAGATTTTCTCTGCAGAGTCCCAAAACAGGCGTTTTCAGCCCATTACCGGCATATGGAAGAAACAGCAGTAAGCACAGGGAAATATCTGCTTCTAAATCCAAAACGCAGCTATCTAACAGAACGGTTGTCAATGTGTGCACTCAACTTCCAGAGTTAAACCCGTGTGTGGATTCAGCAGTCTGCAGAGACTTTCTCTGCAGAGTCCCAAAACAGGCGTTTTCAGCCCATTACCGGCATATGGAAGAAACAGCAGTAAGCACAGGGAAATATCTGCTTCTAAATCCAAAACGCAGCTATCTAACAGAACGGTTGTCAATGTGTGCACTCAACTTCCAGAGTTAAACCCGTGTGTGGATTCAGCAGTCTGCAGAGACTTTCTCTGCAGAGTCCCAAAACAGGCGTTTTCAGCCCATTACCGGCATATGGAAGAAACAGCAGAAAGCACAGGGAAATATCTGCTTCTAAATCCAAAACGCAGCTATCTAACAGAACGGTTGTCAATGTGTGCACTCAACTTCCAGAGTTAAACCCGTGTGTGGATTCAGCAGTCTGCAGAGACTTTCTCTGCAGAGTCCCAAAACAGGCGTTTTCAGCCCATTACCGGCATATGGAAGAAACAGCAGTAAGCACAGGGAAATATCTGCTTCTAAATCCAAAACGCAGCTATCTAACAGAACGGTTGTCAATGTGTGCACTCAACTTCCAGAGTTAAACCCGTGTGTGGATTCAGCAGTCTGCAGAGACTTTCTCTGCAGAGTCCCAAAACAGGCGTTTTCATCCCATTACCGGCATATGGAAGAAACAGCAGTAAGCACAGGGAAATATCTGCTTCTGAATCCAAAACGCAGCTATCTAACAGAACGGTTGTCAATGTGTGCACTCAACTTCCAGAGTTAAACCCGTGTGTGGATTCAGCAGTCTGCAGAAACTTTCTCTGCAGAGTCACAAAACAGGCGTTTTCAGCCCATTACCGGCATATGGAAGAAACAGCAGTAAGCACAGGGAAATATCTGCTTCTAAATCCAAAACGCAGCTATCTAACAGAACGGTTGTCAATGTGTGCACTCAACTTCCAGAGTTAAACCCGTGTGTGGATTCAGCAGTCTGCAGAGACTTTCTCTGCAGAGTCCCAAAACAGGCGTTTTCAGCCCATTACCGGCATATGGAAGAAACAGCAGTAAGCACAGGGAAATATCTGCTTCTAAATCCAAAACGCAGCTATCTAACAGAACGGTTGTCAATGTGTGCACTCAACTTCCAGAGTTAAACCCGTGTGTGGATTCAGCAGTCTGCAGAGACTTTCTCTGCAGAGTCCCAAAACAGGCGTTTTCAGCCCATTACCGGCATATGGAAGAAACAGCAGTAAGCACAGGGAAATATCTGCTTCTAAATCCAAAACGCAGCTATCTAACAGAACGGTTGTCAATGTGTGCACTCAACTTCCAGAGTTAAACCCGTGTGTGGATTCAGCAGTCTGCAGAGACTTTCTCTGCAGAGTCCCAAAACAAGCGTTTTCAGCCCATTACCGGCATATGGAAGAAACAGCAGTAAGCACAGGGAAATATCTGCTTCTAAATCCAAAACGCAGCTATCTAACAGAACGGTTGTCAATGTGTGCACTCAACTTCCAGAGTTAAACCCGTGTGTGGATTCAGCAGTCTGCAGAGACTTTCTCTGCAGAGTCCCAAAACAGGCGTTTTCAGCCCATTACCGGCATATGGAAGAAACAGCAGTAAGCACAGGGAAATATCTGCTTCTAAATCCAAAACGCAGCTATCTAACAGAACGGTTGTCAATGTGTGCACTCAACTTCCAGAGTTAAACCCGTGTGTGGATTCAGCAGTCTGCAGAGACTTTCTCTGCAGAGTCCCAAAACAGGCGTTTTCAGCCCATTACCGGCATATGGAAGAAACAGCAGTAAGCACAGGGAAATATCTGCTTCTAAATCCAAAACGCAGCTATCTAACAGAACGGTTGTCAATGTGTGCACTCAACTTCCAGAGTTAAACCCGTGTGTGGATTCAGCAGTCTGCCAACACTTTCTCTGCAGAGTCCCAAAACAGGCGTTTTCAGCCCATTACCGGCATATGGAAGAAAACAGCAGTAAGCACAGGGAAATATCTGCTTCTAAATCCAAAACGCAGCTATCTAACAGAACGGTTGTCAATGTGTGCACTCAACTTCCAGAGTTAAACCCGTGTGTGGATTCAGCAGTCTGCAGAGACTTTCTCTGCAGAGTCCCAAAACAGGCGTTTTCAGCCCATTACCGGCATATGGAAGAAACAGCAGTAAGCACAGGGAAATATCTGCTTCTAAATCCAAAACGCAGCTATCTAACAGAACAGTTGTCAATGTGTGAACTCAACTTCCAGAGTTAAACCCGTGTGTGTATTCAGCAGTCTGCAGAGACTTTCTCTGCAGAGTCCCCAAAACAGGCGTTTTCAGTCCATTACCGGCATATGGAAGAAACAGCAGTAAGCACAGGGAAATATCTGCTTCTAAATCCAAAACGCAGCTATCTGAACAGAACGGTTGTCAATGTGTGCACTCAACTTCCAGAGTTAAACCCGTGTGTGGATTCAGCAGTCTGCAGAGACTTTCTCTGCAGAGTCCCAAAACAAGCGTTTTCAGCCCATTACCGGCATATGGAAGAAACAGCAGTAAGCACAGGGAAATATCTGCTTCTAAATCCCAAAACGCAGCTATCTAACAGAACGGTTGTCAATGTGTGCACTCAACTTCCAGAGTTAAACCCGTGTGTGGATTCAGCAGTCTGCAGAGACTTTCTCTGCAGAGTCCCAAAACAGGCGTTTTCAGCCCATTACCGGCATATGGAAGAAACAGCAGTAAGCACAGGGAAATATCTGCTTCTAAATCCAAAAACGCAGCTATCTAACAGAACGGTTGTCAATGTGTGCACTCAACTTCCAGAGTTAAACCCGTGTGTGGATTCAGCAGTCTGCAGAGACTTTCTCTGCAGAGTCCCAAAACAGGCGTTTTCAGCCAATTACCGGCATATGGAAGAAACAGCAGTAAGCACAGGGGAAATATCTGCTTCTAAATCCAAAACGCAGCTATCTAACAGAACGGTTGTCAATGTGTGCACTCAACTTCCAGAGTTAAACCCTGGATTCAGCAGTCTGCAGAGACTTTCTCTGCAGAGTCCCAAAACAGGCGTTTTCAGCCCATTACCGGCATATGGAAGAAACAGCAGTAAGCACAGGGAAATATCTGCTTCTAAATCCAAAACGCAGCTATCTAACAGAACGGTTGTCAATGTGTGCACTCAACTTCCAGAGTTAAACCCGTGTGTGGATTCAGCAGTCTGCAGAGACTTTCTCTGCAGAGTCCCAAAACAGGCGTTTTCAGCCCATTACCGGCATATGGAAGAAACAGCAGTAAGCACAGGGAAATATCTGCTTCTAAATCCAAAACGCAGCTATCTAACAGAACGGTTGTCAATGTGTGCACTCAACTTCCAGAGTTAAACCCGTGTGTGGATTCAGCAGTCTGCAGAGACTTTCTCTGCAGAGTCCCAAAACAGGCGTTTTCAGCCCATTACCGGCATATGGAAGAAACAGCAGTAAGCACAGGGAAATATCTGCTTCTGAATCCAAAACACAGCTATCTAACAGAACGGTTGTCAATGTGTGCACTCAACT
Source organism: Aotus nancymaae (assembly GCF_030222135.1). Lineage (NCBI taxonomy): Eukaryota > Metazoa > Chordata > Mammalia > Primates > Aotidae > Aotus > Aotus nancymaae. Next base: position 29,923 of record NW_026988629.1, on the reverse strand, counting down.
TCCAGAGTTAAACCCGTGTGTGGATTCAGCAGTCTGCAGAAACTTTCTCTGCAGAGTCCCAAAACAGGCGTTTTCAGCCCATTACCGGCATATGGAAGAAACAGCAGTAAGCACAGGGAAATATCTGCTTCTAAATCCAAAACGCAGCTATCTAACAGAACGGTTGTCAATGTGTGCACTCAACTTCCAGAGTTAAACCCGTGTGTGGATTCAGCAGTCTGCAGAGACTTTCTCTGCAGAGTCCCAAAACAGGCGTTTTCAGCCCATTACCGGCATATGGAAGAAACAGCAGTAAGCACAGGGAAATATCTGCTTCTAAATCCAAAACGCAGCTATCTAACAGAACGGTTGTCAATGTGTGCACTCAACTTCCAGAGTTAAACCCGTGTGTGGATTCAGCAGTCTGCAGAGACTTTCTCTGCAGAGTCCCAAAACAGGCGTTTTCAGCCCATTACCGGCATATGGAAGAAACAGCAGTAAGCACAGGGAAATATCTGCTTCTAAATCCAAAACGCAGCTATCTAACAGAACGGTTGTCAATGTGTGCACTCAACTTCCAGAGTTAAACCCGTGTGTGGATTCAGCAGTCTGCAGAGACTTTCTCTGCAGAGTCCCAAAACAGGCGTTTTCAGCCCATTACCGGCATATGGAAGAAACAGCAGTAAGCACAGGGAAATATCTGCTTCTAAATCCAAAACGCAGCTATCTAACAGAACGGTTGTCAATGTGTGCACTCAACTTCCAGAGTTAAACCCGTGTGTGGATTCAGCAGTCTGCAGAGACTTTCTCTGCAGAGTCCCAAAACAGGCGTTTTCAGCCCATTACCGGCATATGGAAGAAACAGCAGTAAGCACAGGGAAATACCTGCTTCTAAATCCAAAACGCAGCTATCTAACAGAACGGTTGTCAATGTGTGCACTCAACTTCCAGAGTTAAACCCGTGTGTGGATTCAGCAGTCTGCCAACACTTTCTCTGCAGAGTCCCAAAACAGGCGTTTTCAGCCCATTACCGGCATATGGAAGAAACAGCAGTAAGCACAGGGAAATATCTGCTTCTAAATCCAAAACGCAGCTATCTAACAGAACGGTTGTCAATGTGTGCACTCAACTTCCAGAGTTAAACCCGTGTGTGGATTCAGCAGTCTGCAGAGACTTTCTCTGCAGAGTCCCAAAACAGGCGTTTTCAGCCCATTACCGGCATATGGAAGAAACAGCAGTAAGCACAGGGAAATATCTGCTTCTAAATCCAAAACGCAGCTATCTAACAGAACGGTTGTCAATGTGTGCACTCAACTTCCAGAGTTAAACCCGTGTGTGGATTCAGCAGTCTGCAGAGACTTTCTCTGCAGAGTCCCAAAACAGGCGTTTTCAGCCCATTACCGGCATATGGAAGAAACAGCAGTAAGCACAGGGAAATATCTGCTTCTGAATCCAAAACGCAGCTATCTAACAGAACGGTTGTCAATGTGTGCACTCAACTTCCAGAGTTAAACCCGTGTGTGGATTCAGCAGTCTGCAGAGACTTTCTCTGCAGAGTCCCAAAACAGGCGTTTTCAGCCCATTACCGGCATATGGAAGAAACAGCAGTAAGCACAGGGAAATATCTGCTTCTAAATCCAAAACGCAGCTATCTAACAGAACGGTTGTCAATGTGTGCACTCAACTTCCAGAGTTAAACCCGTGTGTGGATTCAGCAGTCTGCAGAGACTTTCTCTGCAGAGTCCCAAAACAGGCGTTTTCATCCCATTACCGGCATATGGAAGAAACAGCAGTAAGCACAGGGAAATATCTGCTTCTGAATCCAAAACGCAGCTATCTAACAGAACGGTTGTCAATGTGTGCACTCAACTTCCAGAGTTAAACCCGTGTGTGGATTCAGCAGTCTGCAGAAACTTTCTCTGCAGAGTCACAAAACAGGCGTTTTCAGCCCATTACCGGCATATGGAAGAAACAGCAGTAAGCACAGGGAAATATCTGCTTCTAAATCCAAAACGCAGCTATCTAACAGAACGGTTGTCAATGTGTGCACTCAACTTCCAGAGTTAAACCCGTGTGTGGATTCAGCAGTCTGCAGAGACTTTCTCTGCAGAGTCCCAAAACAGGCGTTTTCAGCCCATTACCGGCATATGGAAGAAACAGCAGTAAGCACAGGGAAATATCTGCTTCTAAATCCAAAACGCAGCTATCTAACAGAACGGTTGTCAATGTGTGCACTCAACTTCCAGAGTTAAACCCGTGTGTGGATTCAGCAGTCTGCAGAGACTTTCTCTGCAGAGTCCCAAAACAGGCGTTTTCAGCCCATTACCGGCATATGGAAGAAACAGCAGTAAGCACAGGGAAATATCTGCTTCTAAATCCAAAACGCAGCTATCTAACAGAACGGTTGTCAATGTGTGCACTCAACTTCCAGAGTTAAACCCGTGTGTGGATTCAGCAGTCTGCAGAGACTTTCTCTGCAGAGTCCCAAAACAAGCGTTTTCAGCCCATTACCGGCATATGGAAGAAACAGCAGTAAGCACAGGGAAATATCTGCTTCTAAATCCAAAACGCAGCTATCTAACAGAACGGTTGTCAATGTGTGCACTCAACTTCCAGAGTTAAACCCGTGTGTGGATTCAGCAGTCTGCAGAGACTTTCTCTGCAGAGTCCCAAAACAGGCGTTTTCAGCCCATTACCGGCATATGGAAGAAACAGCAGTAAGCACAGGGAAATATCTGCTTCTAAATCCAAAACGCAGCTATCTAACAGAACGGTTGTCAATGTGTGCACTCAACTTCCAGAGTTAAACCCGTGTGTGGATTCAGCAGTCTGCAGAGACTTTCTCTGCAGAGTCCCAAAACAGGCGTTTTCAGCCCATTACCGGCATATGGAAGAAACAGCAGTAAGCACAGGGAAATATCTGCTTCTAAATCCAAAACGCAGCTATCTAACAGAACGGTTGTCAATGTGTGCACTCAACTTCCAGAGTTAAACCCGTGTGTGGATTCAGCAGTCTGCCAACACTTTCTCTGCAGAGTCCCAAAACAGGCGTTTTCAGCCCATTACCGGCATATGGAAGAAACAGCAGTAAGCACAGGGAAATATCTGCTTCTGAATCCAAAACACAGCTATCTAACAGAACGGTTGTCAATGTGTGCACTCAACTTCCAGAGTTAAACCCGTGTGTGGATTCAGCAGTCTGCAGAGACTTTCTCTGCAGAGTCCCAAAACAGGCGTTTTCAGCCCATTACCGGCATATGGAAGAAACAGCAGTAAGCACAGGGAAATATCTGCTTCTAAATCCAAAACGCAGCTATCTAACAGAACGGTTGTCAATGTGTGAACTCAACTTCCAGAGTTAAACCCGTGTGTGTATTCAGCAGTCTGCAGAGACTTTCTCTGCAGAGTCCCAAAACAGGCGTTTTCAGTCCATTACCGGCATATGGAAGAAACAGCAGTAAGCACAGGGAAATATCTGCTTCTAAATCCAAAACGCAGCTATCTAACAGAACGGTTGTCAATGTGTGCACTCAACTTCCAGAGTTAAACCCGTGTGTGGATTCAGCAGTCTGCAGAGACTTTCTCTGCAGAGTCCCAAAACAAGCGTTTTCAGCCCATTACCGGCATATGGAAGAAACAGCAGTAAGCACAGGGAAATATCTGCTTCTAAATCCAAAACGCAGCTATCTAACAGAACGGTTGTCAATGTGTGCACTCAACTTCCAGAGTTAAACCCGTGTGTGGATTCAGCAGTCTGCAGAGACTTTCTCTGCAGAGTCCCAAAACAGGCGTTTTCAGCCCATTACCGGCATATGGAAGAAACAGCAGTAAGCACAGGGAAATATCTGCTTCTAAATCCAAAACGCAGCTATCTAACAGAACGGTTGTCAATGTGTGCACTCAACTTCCAGAGTTAAACCCGTGTGTGGATTCAGCAGTCTGCAGAGACTTTCTCTGCAGAGTCCCAAAACAGGCGTTTTCAGCCCATTACCGGCATATGGAAGAAACAGCAGTAAGCACAGGGAAATATCTGCTTCTAAATCCAAAACGCAGCTATCTAACAGAACGGTTGTCAATGTGTGCACTCAACTTCCAGAGTTAAACCCGTGTGTGGATTCAGCAGTCTGCAGAGACTTTCTCTGCAGAGTCCCAAAACAGGCGTTTTCAGCCCATTACCGGCATATGGAAGAAACAGCAGTAAGCACAGGGAAATACCTGCTTCTAAATCCAAAACGCAGCTATCTAACAGAACGGTTGTCAATGTGTGCACTCAACTTCCAGAGTTAAACCCGTGTGTGGATTCAGCAGTCTGCCAACACTTTCTCTGCAGAGTCCCAAAACAGGCGTTTTCAGCCCATTACCGGCATATGGAAGAAACAGCAGTAAGCACAGGGAAATATCTGCTTCTAAATCCAAAACGCAGCTATCTAACAGAACGGTTGTCAATGTGTGCACTCAACTTCCAGAGTTAAACCCGTGTGTGGATTCAGCAGTCTGCAGAGACTTTCTCTGCAGAGTCCCAAAACAGGCGTTTTCAGCCCATTACCGGCATATGGAAGAAACAGCAGTAAGCACAGGGAAATATCTGCTTCTAAATCCAAAACGCAGCTATCTAACAGAACGGTTGTCAATGTGTGCACTCAACTTCCAGAGTTAAACCCGTGTGTGGATTCAGCAGTCTGCAGAGACTTTCTCTGCAGAGTCCCAAAACAGGCGTTTTCAGCCCATTACCGGCATATGGAAGAAACAGCAGTAAGCACAGGGAAATATCTGCTTCTGAATCCAAAACGCAGCTATCTAACAGAACGGTTGTCAATGTGTGCACTCAACTTCCAGAGTTAAACCCGTGTGTGGATTCAGCAGTCTGCAGAGACTTTCTCTGCAGAGTCCCAAAACAGGCGTTTTCAGCCCATTACCGGCATATGGAAGAAACAGCAGTAAGCACAGGGAAATATCTGCTTCTAAATCCAAAACGCAGCTATCTAACAGAACGGTTGTCAATGTGTGCACTCAACTTCCAGAGTTAAACCCGTGTGTGGATTCAGCAGTCTGCAGAGACTTTCTCTGCAGAGTCCCAAAACAGGCGTTTTCATCCCATTACCGGCATATGGAAGAAACAGCAGTAAGCACAGGGAAATATCTGCTTCTGAATCCAAAACGCAGCTATCTAACAGAACGGTTGTCAATGTGTGCACTCAACTTCCAGAGTTAAACCCGTGTGTGGATTCAGCAGTCTGCAGAAACTTTCTCTGCAGAGTCACAAAACAGGCGTTTTCAGCCCATTACCGGCATATGGAAGAAACAGCAGTAAGCACAGGGAAATATCTGCTTCTAAATCCAAAACGCAGCTATCTAACAGAACGGTTGTCAATGTGTGCACTCAACTTCCAGAGTTAAACCCGTGTGTGGATTCAGCAGTCTGCAGAGACTTTCTCTGCAGAGTCCCAAAACAGGCGTTTTCAGCCCATTACCGGCATATGGAAGAAACAGCAGTAAGCACAGGGAAATATCTGCTTCTAAATCCAAAACGCAGCTATCTAACAGAACGGTTGTCAATGTGTGCACTCAACTTCCAGAGTTAAACCCGTGTGTGGATTCAGCAGTCTGCAGAGACTTTCTCTGCAGAGTCCCAAAACAGGCGTTTTCAGCCCATTACCGGCATATGGAAGAAACAGCAGTAAGCACAGGGAAATATCTGCTTCTAAATCCAAAACGCAGCTATCTAACAGAACGGTTGTCAATGTGTGCACTCAACTTCCAGAGTTAAACCCGTGTGTGGATTCAGCAGTCTGCAGAGACTTTCTCTGCAGAGTCCCAAAACAAGCGTTTTCAGCCCATTACCGGCATATGGAAGAAACAGCAGTAAGCACAGGGAAATATCTGCTTCTAAATCCAAAACGCAGCTATCTAACAGAACGGTTGTCAATGTGTGCACTCAACTTCCAGAGTTAAACCCGTGTGTGGATTCAGCAGTCTGCAGAGACTTTCTCTGCAGAGTCCCAAAACAGGCGTTTTCAGCCCATTACCGGCATATGGAAGAAACAGCAGTAAGCACAGGGAAATATCTGCTTCTAAATCCAAAACGCAGCTATCTAACAGAACGGTTGTCAATGTGTGCACTCAACTTCCAGAGTTAAACCCGTGTGTGGATTCAGCAGTCTGCAGAGACTTTCTCTGCAGAGTCCCAAAACAGGCGTTTTCAGCCCATTACCGGCATATGGAAGAAACAGCAGTAAGCACAGGGAAATATCTGCTTCTAAATCCAAAACGCAGCTATCTAACAGAACGGTTGTCAATGTGTGCACTCAACTTCCAGAGTTAAACCCGTGTGTGGATTCAGCAGTCTGCCAACACTTTCTCTGCAGAGTCCCAAAACAGGCGTTTTCAGCCCATTACCGGCATATGGAAGAAACAGCAGTAAGCACAGGGAAATATCTGCTTCTAAATCCAAAACGCAGCTATCTAACAGAACGGTTGTCAATGTGTGCACTCAACTTCCAGAGTTAAACCCGTGTGTGGATTCAGCAGTCTGCAGAGACTTTCTCTGCAGAGTCCCAAAACAGGCGTTTTCAGCCCATTACCGGCATATGGAAGAAACAGCAGTAAGCACAGGGAAATATCTGCTTCTAAATCCAAAACGCAGCTATCTAACAGAACGGTTGTCAATGTGTGAACTCAACTTCCAGAGTTAAACCCGTGTGTGTATTCAGCAGTCTGCAGAGACTTTCTCTGCAGAGTCCCAAAACAGGCGTTTTCAGTCCATTACCGGCATATGGAAGAAACAGCAGTAAGCACAGGGAAATATCTGCTTCTAAATCCAAAACGCAGCTATCTAACAGAACGGTTGTCAATGTGTGCACTCAACTTCCAGAGTTAAACCCGTGTGTGGATTCAGCAGTCTGCAGAGACTTTCTCTGCAGAGTCCCAAAACAAGCGTTTTCAGCCCATTACCGGCATATGGAAGAAACAGCAGTAAGCACAGGGAAATATCTGCTTCTAAATCCAAAACGCAGCTATCTAACAGAACGGTTGTCAATGTGTGCACTCAACTTCCAGAGTTAAACCCGTGTGTGGATTCAGCAGTCTGCAGAGACTTTCTCTGCAGAGTCCCAAAACAGGCGTTTTCAGCCCATTACCGGCATATGGAAGAAACAGCAGTAAGCACAGGGAAATATCTGCTTCTAAATCCAAAACGCAGCTATCTAACAGAACGGTTGTCAATGTGTGCACTCAACTTCCAGAGTTAAACCCGTGTGTGGATTCAGCAGTCTGCAGAGACTTTCTCTGCAGAGTCCCAAAACAGGCGTTTTCAGCCCATTACCGGCATATGGAAGAAACAGCAGTAAGCACAGGGAAATATCTGCTTCTAAATCCAAAACGCAGCTATCTAACAGAACGGTTGTCAATGTGTGCACTCAACTTCCAGAGTTAAACCCGTGTGTGGATTCAGCAGTCTGCAGAGACTTTCTCTGCAGAGTCCCAAAACAGGCGTTTTCAGCCCATTACCGGCATATGGAAGAAACAGCAGTAAGCACAGGGAAATATCTGCTTCTAAATCCAAAACGCAGCTATCTAACAGAACGGTTGTCAATGTGTGCACTCAACTTCCAGAGTTAAACCCGTGTGTGGATTCAGCAGTCTGCAGAGACTTTCTCTGCAGAGTCCCAAAACAGGCGTTTTCAGCCCATTACCGGCATATGGAAGAAACAGCAGTAAGCACAGGGAAATATCTGCTTCTAAATCCAAAACGCAGCTATCTAACAGAACGGTTGTCAATGTGTGCACTCAACTTCCAGAGTTAAACCCGTGTGTGGATTCAGCAGTCTGCAGAGACTTTCTCTGCAGAGTCCCAAAACAGGCGTTTTCAGCCCATTACCGGCATATGGAAGAAACAGCAGTAAGCACAGGGAAATATCTGCTTCTGAATCCAAAACACAGCTATCTAACAGAACGGTTGTCAATGTGTGCACTCAACTTCCAGAGTTAAACCCGTGTGTGGATTCAGCAGTCTGCAGAAACTTTCTCTGCAGAGTCCCAAAACAGGCGTTTTCAGCCCATTACCGGCATATGGAAGAAACAGCAGTAAGCACAGGGAAATATCTGCTTCTAAATCCAAAACGCAGCTATCTAACAGAACGGTTGTCAATGTGTGCACTCAACTTCCAGAGTTAAACCCGTGTGTGGATTCAGCAGTCTGCAGAGACTTTCTCTGCAGAGTCCCAAAACAGGCGTTTTCAGCCCATTACCGGCATATGGAAGAAACAGCAGTAAGCACAGGGAAATATCTGCTTCTAAATCCAAAACGCAGCTATCTAACAGAACGGTTGTCAATGTGTGCACTCAACTTCCAGAGTTAAACCCGTGTGTGGATTCAGCAGTCTGCAGAGACTTTCTCTGCAGAGTCCCAAAACAGGCGTTTTCAGCCCATTACCGGCATATGGAAGAAACAGCAGTAAGCACAGGGAAATATCTGCTTCTAAATCCAAAACGCAGCTATCTAACAGAACGGTTGTCAATGTGTGCACTCAACTTCCAGAGTTAAACCCGTGTGTGGATTCAGCAGTCTGCAGAGACTTTCTCTGCAGAGTCCCAAAACAGGCGTTTTCAGCCCATTACCGGCATATGGAAGAAACAGCAGTAAGCACAGGGAAATATCTGCTTCTAAATCCAAAACGCAGCTATCTAACAGAACGGTTGTCAATGTGTGCACTCAACTTCCAGAGTTAAACCCGTGTGTGGATTCAGCAGTCTGCCAACACTTTCTCTGCAGAGTCCCAAAACAGGCGTTTTCAGCCCATTACCGGCATATGGAAGAAACAGCAGTAAGCACAGGGAAATATCTGCTTCTAAATCCAAAACGCAGCTATCTAACAGAACGGTTGTCAATGTGTGCACTCAACTTCCAGAGTTAAACCCGTGTGTGGATTCAGCAGTCTGCAGAGACTTTCTCTGCAGAGTCCCAAAACAGGCGTTTTCAGCCCATTACCGGCATATGGAAGAAACAGCAGTAAGCACAGGGAAATATCTGCTTCTAAATCCAAAACGCAGCTATCTAACAGAACGGTTGTCAATGTGTGAACTCAACTTCCAGAGTTAAACCCGTGTGTGTATTCAGCAGTCTGCAGAGACTTTCTCTGCAGAGTCCCAAAACAGGCGTTTTCAGTCCATTACCGGCATATGGAAGAAACAGCAGTAAGCACAGGGAAATATCTGCTTCTAAATCCAAAACGCAGCTATCTAACAGAACGGTTGTCAATGTGTGCACTCAACTTCCAGAGTTAAACCCGTGTGTGGATTCAGCAGTCTGCAGAGACTTTCTCTGCAGAGTCCCAAAACAAGCGTTTTCAGCCCATTACCGGCATATGGAAGAAACAGCAGTAAGCACAGGGAAATATCTGCTTCTAAATCCAAAACGCAGCTATCTAACAGAACGGTTGTCAATGTGTGCACTCAACTTCCAGAGTTAAACCCGTGTGTGGATTCAGCAGTCTGCAGAGACTTTCTCTGCAGAGTCCCAAAACAGGCGTTTTCAGCCCATTACCGGCATATGGAAGAAACAGCAGTAAGCACAGGGAAATATCTGCTTCTAAATCCAAAACGCAGCTATCTAACAGAACGGTTGTCAATGTGTGCACTCAACTTCCAGAGTTAAACCCGTGTGTGGATTCAGCAGTCTGCAGAGACTTTCTCTGCAGAGTCCCAAAACAGGCGTTTTCAGCCCATTACCGGCATATGGAAGAAACAGCAGTAAGCACAGGGAAATATCTGCTTCTAAATCCAAAACGCAGCTATCTAACAGAACGGTTGTCAATGTGTGCACTCAACTTCCAGAGTTAAACCCGTGTGTGGATTCAGCAGTCTGCAGAGACTTTCTCTGCAGAGTCCCAAAACAGGCGTTTTCAGCCCATTACCGGCATATGGAAGAAACAGCAGTAAGCACAGGGAAATATCTGCTTCTAAATCCAAAACGCAGCTATCTAACAGAACGGTTGTCAATGTGTGCACTCAACTTCCAGAGTTAAACCCGTGTGTGGATTCAGCAGTCTGCAGAGACTTTCTCTGCAGAGTCCCAAAACAGGCGTTTTCAGCCCATTACCGGCATATGGAAGAAACAGCAGTAAGCACAGGGAAATATCTGCTTCTAAATCCAAAACGCAGCTATCTAACAGAACGGTTGTCAATGTGTGCACTCAACTTCCAGAGTTAAACCCGTGTGTGGATTCAGCAGTCTGCAGAGACTTTCTCTGCAGAGTCCCAAAACAGGCGTTTTCAGCCCATTACCGGCATATGGAAGAAACAGCAGTAAGCACAGGGAAATATCTGCTTCTGAATCCAAAACACAGCTATCTAACAGAACGGTTGTCAATGTGTGCACTCAACTTCCAGAGTTAAACCCGTGTGTGGATTCAGCAGTCTGCAGAAACTTTCTCTGCAGAGTCCCAAAACAGGCGTTTTCAGCCCATTACCGGCATATGGAAGAAACAGCAGTAAGCACAGGGAAATATCTGCTTCTAAATCCAAAACGCAGCTATCTAACAGAACGGTTGTCAATGTGTGCACTCAACTTCCAGAGTTAAACCCGTGTGTGGATTCAGCAGTCTGCAGAGACTTTCTCTGCAGAGTCCCAAAACAGGCGTTTTCAGCCCATTACCGGCATATGGAAGAAACAGCAGTAAGCACAGGGAAATATCTGCTTCTAAATCCAAAACGCAGCTATCTAACAGAACGGTTGTCAATGTGTGCACTCAACTTCCAGAGTTAAACCCGTGTGTGGATTCAGCAGTCTGCAGAGACTTTCTCTGCAGAGTCCCAAAACAGGCGTTTTCAGCCCATTACCGGCATATGGAAGAAACAGCAGTAAGCACAGGGAAATATCTGCTTCTAAATCCAAAACGCAGCTATCTAACAGAACGGTTGTCAATGTGTGCACTCAACTTCCAGAGTTAAACCCGTGTGTGGATTCAGCAGTCTGCAGAGACTTTCTCTGCAGAGTCCCAAAACAGGCGTTTTCAGCCCATTACCGGCATATGGAAGAAACAGCAGTAAGCACAGGGAAATATCTGCTTCTAAATCCAAAACGCAGCTATCTAACAGAACGGTTGTCAATGTGTGCACTCAACTTCCAGAGTTAAACCCGTGTGTGGATTCAGCAGTCTGCAGAGACTTTCTCTGCAGAGTCCCAAAACAGGCGTTTTCAGCCCATTACCGGCATATGGAAGAAACAGCAGTAAGCACAGGGAAATACCTGCTTCTAAATCCAAAACGCAGCTATCTAACAGAACGGTTGTCAATGTGTGCACTCAACTTCCAGAGTTAAACCCGTGTGTGGATTCAGCAGTCTGCCAACACTTTCTCTGCAGAGTCCCAAAACAGGCGTTTTCAGCCCATTACCGGCATATGGAAGAAACAGCAGTAAGCACAGGGAAATATCTGCTTCTAAATCCAAAACGCAGCTATCTAACAGAACGGTTGTCAATGTGTGCACTCAACTTCCAGAGTTAAACCCGTGTGTGGATTCAGCAGTCTGCAGAGACTTTCTCTGCAGAGTCCCAAAACAGGCGTTTTCAGCCCATTACCGGCATATGGAAGAAACAGCAGTAAGCACAGGGAAATATCTGCTTCTAAATCCAAAACGCAGCTATCTAACAGAACGGTTGTCAATGTGTGCACTCAACTTCCAGAGTTAAACCCGTGTGTGGATTCAGCAGTCTGCAGAGACTTTCTCTGCAGAGTCCCAAAACAGGCGTTTTCAGCCCATTACCGGCATATGGAAGAAACAGCAGTAAGCACAGGGAAATATCTGCTTCTGAATCCAAAACGCAGCTATCTAACAGAACGGTTGTCAATGTGTGCACTCAACTTCCAGAGTTAAACCCGTGTGTGGATTCAGCAGTCTGCAGAAACTTTCTCTGCAGAGTCACAAAACAGGCGTTTTCAGCCCATTACCGGCATATGGAAGAAACAGCAGTAAGCACAGGGAAATATCTGCTTCTAAATCCAAAACGCAGCTATCTAACAGAACGGTTGTCAATGTGTGCACTCAACTTCCAGAGTTAAACCCGTGTGTGGATTCAGCAGTCTGCAGAGACTTTCTCTGCAGAGTCCCAAAACAGGCGTTTTCAGCCCATTACCGGCATATGGAAGAAACAGCAGTAAGCACAGGGAAATATCTGCTTCTAAATCCAAAACGCAGCTATCTAACAGAACGGTTGTCAATGTGTGCACTCAACTTCCAGAGTTAAACCCGTGTGTGGATTCAGCAGTCTGCAGAGACTTTCTCTGCAGAGTCCCAAAACAGGCGTTTTCAGCCCATTACCGGCATATGGAAGAAACAGCAGTAAGCACAGGGAAATATCTGCTTCTAAATCCAAAACGCAGCTATCTAACAGAACGGTTGTCAATGTGTGCACTCAACTTCCAGAGTTAAACCCGTGTGTGGATTCAGCAGTCTGCAGAGACTTTCTCTGCAGAGTCCCAAAACAGGCGTTTTCAGCCCATTACCGGCATATGGAAGAAACAGCAGTAAGCACAGGGAAATATCTGCTTCTAAATCCAAAACGCAGCTATCTAACAGAACGGTTGTCAATGTGTGCACTCAACTTCCAGAGTTAAACCCGTGTGTGGATTCAGCAGTCTGCAGAGACTTTCTCTGCAGAGTCCCAAAACAGGCGTTTTCAGCCCATTACCGGCATATGGAAGAAACAGCAGTAAGCACAGGGAAATACCTGCTTCTAAATCCAAAACGCAGCTATCTAACAGAACGGTTGTCAATGTGTGCACTCAACTTCCAGAGTTAAACCCGTGTGTGGATTCAGCAGTCTGCCAACACTTTCTCTGCAGAGTCCCACAACAGGCGTTTTCAGCCCATTACCGGCATATGGAAGAAACAGCAGTAAGCACAGGGAAATATCTGCTTCTAAATCCAAAACGCAGCTATCTAACAGAACGGTTGTCAATGTGTGCACTCAACTTCCAGAGTTAAACCCGTGTGTGGATTCAGCAGTCTGCAGAGACTTTCTCTGCAGAGTCCCAAAACAGGCGTTTTCAGCCCATTACCGGCATATGGAAGAAACAGCAGTAAGCACAGGGAAATATCTGCTTCTAAATCCAAAACGCAGCTATCTAACAGAACGGTTGTCAAAGTGTGCACTCAACTTCCAGAGTTAAACCCGTGTGTGGATTCAGCAGTCTGCAGAGACTTTTTCTGCAGAGTCCCAAAACAGGCGTTTTCAGCCCATTACCGGCATATGGAAGAAACAGTAGTAAGCACAGGGAAATATCTGCTTCTAAATCCAAAACGCAGCTATCTAACAGAACGGTTGTCAATGTGTGCACTCAACTTCCAGAGTTAAACCCGTGTGTGGATTCAGCAGTCTGCAGAGACTTTCTCTGCAGAGTCCCAAAACAAGCGTTTTCAGCCCATTACCGGCATATGGAAGAAACAGCAGTAAGCACAGGGAAATATCTGCTTCTAAATCCAAAACGCAGCTATCTAACAGAACGGTTGTCAATGTGTGCACTCAACTTCCAGAGTTAAACCCGTGTGTGGATTCAGCAGTCTGCAGAGACTTTCTCTGCAGAGTCCCAAAACAAGCGTTTTCAGCCCATTACCGGCATATGGAAGAAACAGCAGTAAGCACAGGGAAATATCTGCTTCTAAATCCAAAACGCAGCTATCTAACAGAACGGTTGTCAACGTGTGCACTCAACTTCCAGAGTTAAACCCGTGTGTGGATTCAGCAGTCTGCAGAGACTTTCTCTGCAGAGTCCCAAAACAGGCGTTTTCAGCCCATTACCGGCATATGGATGAAACAGCAGTAAGCACAGGGAAATATCTGCTTCTAAATCCAAAACGCAGCTATCTAACAGAACGGTTGTCAATGTGTGCACTCAACTTCCAGAGTTAAACCCGTGTGTGGATTCAGCAGTCTGCAGAGACTTTCTCTGCAGAGTCCCAAAACAGGCGTTTTCAGCCCATTACCGGCATATGGAAGAAACAGCAGTAAGCACAGGGAAATATCTGCTTCTAAATCCAAAACGCAGCTATCTAACAGAACGGTTGTCAATGTGTGCACTCAACTTCCAGAGTTAAACCCGTGTGTGGATTCAGCAGTCTGCAAACACTTTCTCTGCAGAGTCCCAAAACAGGCGTTTTCAACCCATTACCGGCATATGGAAGAAACAGCAGTAAGCACAGGGAAATATCTGCTTCTAAATCCAAAACGCAGCTATCTAACAGAACGGTTGTCAATGTGTGCACTCAACTTCCAGAGTTAAACCCGTGTGTGGATTCAGCAGTCTGCAGAGACTTTCTCTGCAGAGTCCCAAAACAGGTGTTTTCAGCCCATTACCGGCATATGGAAGAAACAGCACTAAGCACAGGGAAATATCTGCTTCTAAATCCAAAACGCAGCTATCTAACAGAACGGTTGTCAATGTGTGCACTCAACTTCCAGAGTTAATCCCGTGTGTGGATTCAGCAGTCTGCAAACACTTTCTCTGCAGAGTCCCAAAACAGGCGTTTTCAGCCCATTACCGGCATATGGAAGAAACAGCAGTAAGCCCAGGGAAATATCTGCTTCTAAATCCACAACGCAGCTATCTAACAGAACGGTTGTCAATGTGTGCACTCAACTTCCAGAGTTAAACCCGTGTGGGGATTCAGCAGTCTGCAGAGACTTTCTCTGCAGAGTCCCAAAACAGGCGTTTTCAGCCCATTACCGGCATATGGAAGAAACAGCAGTAAGCACAGGGAAATATCTGCTTCTAAATCCAAAACGCAGCTATCTAACAGAACGGTTGTCAATGTGTGCACTCAACTTCCAGAGTTAAACCCGTGTGTGGATTCAGCAGTCTGCAAACACTTTCTCTGCAGAGTCCCCAAACAGGCGTTTTCAGCCCATTACCGGCATATGGAAGAAACAGCAGTAATCACAGGGAAATATCTGCTTCTAAATCCAAAACGCAGCTATCTAACAGAACGGTTGTCAATGTGTGCACTCAACTTCCAGAGTTAAACCCGTGTGTGGATTCAGCAGTCTGCAAAGATCTTCTCTGCAGAGTCCCAAAGCAGGCGTTTTCAGCCCATTACCGGCATATGGAAGAAACGGCAGTAAGCACAGGGAAATATCTGCTTCTAAATCCAAAACGCAGCTATCTAACAGAACGGTTGTCAATGTGTGCACTCAACTTCCAGAGTTAAACCCGTGTGTGGATTCAGCAGTCTGCAAACACTTTCTCTGCAGAGTCCCCAAACAGGCGTTTTCAGCCCATTACCGGCATATGGAAGAAACAGCAGTAAGCACAGGGAAATATCTGCTTCTAAATCCACAACGCAGCTATCTAACAGAACGGTTGTCAATGTGTGCACTCAACTTCCAGAGTTAAACCCGTGTGTGGATTCAGCAGTCTGCAAACACTTTCTCTGCAGAGTCCCAAAACAGGCGTTTTCAGCCCTTTACCAGCATATGGAAGAAACAGCAGTAAGCACAGGGAAATATCTGCTTCTAAATCCAAAACGCAGCTATCTAACAGAACGGTTGTCAATGTGTGCACTCAACTTCCAGAGTTAAACCCGTGTGTGGATTCAGCAGTCTGCAAACACTTTCTCTGCAGAGTCCCAAAAGAGGCGTTTTCAGCCCATTACCGGCATATGGAAGAAACAGCAGTAAGCCCAGGGAAATATCTGCTTCTAAATCCAAAACGCAGCTATCTAACAGAACGGTTGTCAATGTGTGCACTCAACTTCCAGAGTTAAACCCGTGTGTGGATTCAGCAGTCTGCAAACACTTTCTCTGCAGAGTCCCAAAACAGGCGTTTTCAGCCCATTACCGGCATATGGAAGAAACAGCAGTAAGCACAGGGAAATATCTGCTTCTAAATCCAAAACGCAGCTATCTAACAGAACGGTTGTCAATGTGTGCACTCAACTTCCAGAGATAAACCCGTGTGTGGATTCAGCAGTCTGCAAACACTTTCTCTGCAGAGTCCCCAAACAGGCGTTTTCAGCCCATTACCGGCATATGGAAGAAACAGCAGTAAGCACAGGAAAATATCTGTTTCTAAATCCAAAACGCAGCTATCTAACAGAACGGTTGTCAATGTGTGCACTCAACTTCCAGAGTTAAACCCGTGTGTGGATTCAGCAGTCTGCAAACACTTTCTCTGCAGAGTCCCCAAACAGGCGTTTTCAGCCCATTACCGGCATATGGAAGAAACAGCAGTAAGCCCAGGGAAATATCTGCTTCTAAATCCAAAACGCAGCTATCTAACAGAACGGTTGTCAATGTGTGCACTCAACTTCCAGAGTTAAACCCGTGTGTGGATTCAGCAGTCTGCAAACACTTTCTTTGCAGAGTCTCAAAACAGGCCTTTCCGGCCCAGTACCGGCATATATAAGAAAGAGTATTAAGACTGCGTCTAAAACTCAGAAGAAACGTTTCTTTCAAACTGCTCGGCCTTGTGTTCTTTGGCCTAAGGGAGTTGATTCTATGTTTAGATTCAGCGAGATAGAAACACGTTTATTCTAGGAGCTGTCTTTGGATATTCCAGATTGAATGGGAGTATATGCTGTAAAGAGAAATATCTGTTTCTAAAACCAAAATGGATCTATCTAGCAGAGTGGTTGTGAATGTGTGCCTTCGGCTTAAAGAGGTAAACTGCTCTTCTCATGCAGCACTTTAGAAACCCTTTATATGCAAATACAGACCTTTCCAGCAAAACACCAGCCTATAGGAAATAGCAGTAAGACTGCATCTTTAACATGGAAGAAACTGTTTTCAAACTGCTCTGCTGTGTGTTCATTCATATAAGAGACTTGAATATATGTTCAGATTCAGCTAGTTAGCCACACGTTTCTTCCAGGAGCTGTGTTTGCCTATTCCAGTGTATACTGGAGTATAAGATGTAAAGACAAATGTCTCGTTCCAAAAGAAAAATGGATGATCTAATGGAATGGTTGTCAATGTGTGCATTCAACTTACTGAGCTAAACTGCTGTTTGTATGCAGCAGTTTAGAAAACATTTCTGTGTAGATTCTCAAACAGACATTTCCAGCAAAACACCGGCCTATAAGAAATAGCAGTAAGACTGCGTCTAAAACTCAGAGGGAACGTTTCTTTCAAACTGCTCTGCAGTGTGTTCGTTCACCAAAGGTCGTTGAATCTATGTTTGGATTCAGCGAGTTTGAAACACGTTTATTCTAGGAGCTGCATTTCGATATTCCAGAGTGTATGGGAGTAAATGCTGTAAAGAGAAATATCTGTTTCTAAAACCAAAACGGAGCTATCTAACAGAATGGTTGTGAATGTGTGCATTCAACTTAAAGGGTTAATCTGCTCTTCTTAGGCAGCAGTTTAGAAACCCTTTATATGCAAATTCTAAAATCAACATTTGCAGCAAAACACCAGCCTAAAAGAAGTAGCAGTAAGACTGCATCTATAACATAGAAGAAACGTTTTCTTCAAAATGCTCTGCTCTGTGTTCATTCACCTAAGAGTCTTGAGTATATATTCAGATTCAGCGAGTAAGAAACACGTTTCTTCCAGGAGCTGCATTTGCATATTCCAGAGTGTACTGGAGTATAAGGTTTAAAGTGAAATATCTGGTTCTAAAACAAACACGGAGCCATCTAACAGAATGGTTGTCACTGTGTGCATTCAGCTTATTGAGATAAACTGTTGTTTCTATGCAGCAGTTTAGAAAAGATTTTTGTGCAGATTCTAAAACAGACATTCCCAGCAAAATACTGGCCTCTTTGGAATAGCAATAAGACTGCGTCTAAAACTCAAATAAAACGTTTGTTTCAAACTGCTGTGCTGTGTGTTCGTTCACCTAAGGGAGTTGAATCTATGTTTAGATTCAGCGACTTAGAAACACGTCTATTCTGGGAGCTGCGTTTGCCTATTCCAGAATGAATGGGAGTATATGCTGTAACTAGAAACACAGGCTTCTAAAACCAAAACGGAGCTAGCTAACAGAATGATTGTGAATGAGGGCATTCAACTTAACGAATTAAACTGCTCCACTTAAGCAGCAGTTTACAAACCATTTATATGGAAATTCTAAAACCAACATATCCAGGAAAACACCAGCCTAAAAGCAATAGCAGTTAACAGTGCATCTATAACATGGAAGAAATGTTTTTTTCAAACTCCTCTGCTGTGTGTTCATTCACCTAAGAGACTTCAATATATGCACAGATTCAGCGAGTTACAAACACGTTTCTTCCAGGAGCTGCGTATGGATATATCAGAGTGTACTAGGGTACAAGATGTAAAGAGAAATATCTGATTATACTTAGAAACCCGTTTCTTTTAGGAGCTGCGTTTGGATATTCCAGAGTGAATGATAGTATACGCTGTAAAGAGAAATAACTGCTTCTAAAACCAAAAGGCATCTATCTAACTGAATGGTTGTCAATGCGTGCACTCAACTTCCAGAGATAAACCCGAGTGTGGATTCAGCAGTCTGCAAACACTTTCTCTGCAGAGTCCCAAAACAGGCGTTTTCAGCCCAATACCGGCATATGGAAGAAACAGCAGTAAGCACAGGGAAATATCTGCTTCTAAATCCAAAACGCAGCTATCTAACAGAACGGTTGTCAATGTGTGCACTCAACTTCCAGAGTTAAACCCGTGTGTGGATTCAGCAGTCTGCAAACACTTTCTCTGCAGAGTCCCAAAACAGGCGTTTTCAGCCCATTACCGGCATATGGAAGAAACAGCAGTAAGCACAGGGAAATATCTGCTTCTAAATCCAAAACGCAGCTATCTAACAGAACGGTTGTCAATGTGTGCACTCAACTTCCAGAGTTAAACCCGTGTGTGGATTCAGCAGTCTGCAAACAATGTCTCTGCAGAGTCCCAAAACAGGCGTTTTCAGCCCATTACCGGCATATGGAAGAAACGGCAGTAAGCACAGGGAAATATCTGCTTCTAAATCCAAAACGCAGCTATCTAACAGAACGGTTGTCAATGTGTGCACTCAACTTCCAGAGTTAAACCCGTGTGTGGATTCAGCAGTCTGCAAACACTTTCTCTGCAGAGTCCCAAAACAGGCGTTTTCAGCCCATTACTGGCATATGGAAGAAACGGCTGTAAGCCCAGGGAAATATCTGCTTCTAAATCCAAAACGCAGCTATCTAACAGAACGGTTGTCAATGTGTGCACTCATCTTCCAGAGTTAAACCCGTGTGTGGATTCAGCAGTCTGCAGAGACTTTCTCTGCAGAGTCCCAAAACAGGCGTTTTCAGCCCATTACCGGCATATGGAAGAAACAGCAGTAAGCACAGGGAAATATCTGCTTCTAAATCCAAAACGCAGCTATCTAACAGAACGGTTGTCAATGTGTGCACTCAACTTCCAGAGTTAAACCCGTGTGTGGATTCAGCAGTCTGCAGAGACTTTCTCTGCAGAGTCCCAAAACAGGCGTTTTCAGCCCATTACCGGCA
The DNA here is from genome assembly GCF_030222135.1 of Aotus nancymaae. Classification (NCBI taxonomy): domain Eukaryota; kingdom Metazoa; phylum Chordata; class Mammalia; order Primates; family Aotidae; genus Aotus; species Aotus nancymaae. The sequence goes on along the minus strand of NW_026988629.1, from coordinate 10,494 downwards.
TATGGAAGAAACAGCAGTAAGCACAGGGAAATATCTGCTTCTAAATCCAAAACGCAGCTATCTAACAGAACGGTTGTCAATGTGTGCACTCAACTTCCAGAGTTAAACCCGTATGTGGATTCAGCAGTCTGCAAACACTTTCTCTGCAGAGTCCCAAAACAGGCGTTTTCAGCCCATTACCGGCATATGGAAGGAACAGCAGTAAGCACAGGGAAATATCTGCTTCTAAATCCAAAACGCAGCTATCTAACAGAACGGTTGTCAATGTGTGCACTCAACTTCCAGAGTTAAACCCGTGTGTGGATTCAGCAGTCTGCAGAGACTTTCTCTGCAGAGTCCCAAAACAGGCGTTTTCAGCCCTTTACCGGCATATGGAAGAAACAGCAGTAAGCACAGGGAAATATCTGCTTCTAAATCCAAAACGCAGCTATCTAACAGAACGGTTGTCAATGTGTGCACTCAACTTCCAGAGTTAAACCCGTGTGTGGATTCAGCAGTCTGCAAACACTTTCTCTGCAGAGTCCCAAAACAGGCGTTTTCAGCGCAATACCGGCATTTGGAAGAAACGGCAGTAGGCACAGGGAAATATCTGCTTCTAAATCCAAAACGCAGCTATCTAACAGAACGGTTGTCAATGTGTGCACTCAACTTCCAGAGTTAAACCCGTGTGTGGATTCAGCAGTCTGCAAACACTTTCTGTGCAGAGTCTGAAAGCAGGCCTTTCCGGCCCGGTACCGGCATATAGAAGAAAGAGCATTAAGACTGCGTCTAAAACTCAGAAGAAACGTTTCTTTCAACCTGCTCGGCCGTGTGTTCTTTGACCTAAGGGAGTTTAATCTATGTTTAGATTCAGCGAGATAGAAACACGTTTATTCTAGGAGCTGTCTTTGGATATTCCGGAATGAATGGGAGTATTTGCTGTAAAGAGAAATATCTGTTTCTAAAACCAAAATGGATCTATCTAGCAGAGTGGTTGTGAATGTGTGCCTTTGGCTTAAAGAGGTAAACTGCTCTTCTCATGCAGCTCTTTAGAAACCCTTTATATGCAAATTCTCATACAGGCCTTTCCAGCAAAACACCAGCCTAAAGGAAATGCAGTAAGACTGCATCTTTAACATGGACGAAACTGTTTTCAAACTGCTCTGCTGTGTGTTCATTCATATAAGAGACTTGAATATATGTTCAGTTTCAGCTAGTTAGCAACACGTTTCTTCCAGGAGCTGTGTTTGCCTATTCCAGAGTATACTGGAGTATAAGATGTAAAGACAAATGTCTCGTTCCAAAAGAAAAACGGATGATCTAATGGAATGGTTGTCAATGTGTGCATTCAACTTACTGAGCTAAACTGCTGTTTGTATGCAGCAGTTTAGAAAACATTTCTGTGTAGATTCTCAAATAGACATTTCCAGCAAAATACCGGCCTATAAGAAATAGCAGTAAGACTGCGTCTAAAACTCAGAGGGAACGTTTCTTTCAAACTGCTCTGCAGTGTGTTCGTTCACCAAAGGTCGTTGAATCTATGTTTGGATTCAGCGAGTTTGAAACACGTTTATTCTAGGAGCTGCATTTCGATATTCCAGAGTGTATGGGAGTAAATGCTGTAAAGAGAAATATCTGTTTCTAAAACCAAAACGGAGCTATCTAACAGAATGGTTGTGAATGTGTGCATTCAACTTAAAGGGTTAATCTGCTCTTCTTAGGCAGCAGTTTAGAAACCCTTTATATGCAAATTCTAAAATCAACATTTGCAGCAAAACACCAGCCTAAAAGAAGTAGCAGTAAGACTGCATCTATAACATAGAAGAAACGTTTTCTTCAAAATGCTCTGCTCTGTGTTCATTCAACTAAGAGTCTTGAGTATATGTTCAGATTCAGCGAGTAAGAAACACGTTTCTTCCAGGAGCTGCATTTGCATATTCCAGAGTGTACTGGAGTATAAGGTTTAAAGTGAAATATCTGGTTCTAAAACAAACACGGAGCCATCTAACAGAATGGTTGTCACTGTGTGCATTCAGCTTATTGAGATAAACTGTTGTTTCTATGCAGCAGTTTAGAAAAGATTTTTGTGCAGATTCTAAAACAGACATTCCCAGCAAAATACTGGCCTCTTTGGAATAGCAATAAGACTGCGTCTAAAACTCAAATAAAACGTTTGTTTCAAACTGCTGTGCTGTGTGTTCGTTCACCTAAGGGAGTTGAATCTATGTTTAGATTCAGCGACTTAGAAACACGTCTATTCTGGGAGCTGCGTTTGCCTATTCCAGAATGAATGGGAGTATATGCTGTAACTAGAAACACAGGCTTCTAAAACCAAAACGGAGCTAGCTAACAGAATGATTGTGAATGAGGGCATTCAACTTAACGAATTAAACTGCTCCACTTATGCAGCAGTTTACAAACCATTTGTATGGAAATTCTAAAACCAACATTTCCAGGAAAACACCAGCCTAAAAGCAATAGCAGTAACAGTGCATCTATAACATGGAAGAAATGTTTTTTTCAAACTCCTCTGCTGCGTGTTCATTCACCTAAGAGACTTCAATATATGCTCAGATTCAGCGAGTTACAAACACGTTTCTTCCAGGAGCTGCGTTTGCATATATCAGAGTGTACTGGGGTACAAGATGTAAAGGGAAATATCTGATTATACGTAGAAACCCGTTTCTTTTAGGAGCTGCGTTTGGATATTCCAGAGTGAATGAGAGTATATGCTGTAAAGAGAAATAACTTCTTCTAAAACCAAAAGGCAGCTATGTAACTGAATGGTTGTCAATGCGTGCATTCACCTTCCAGAGATGAACTCGTGTGTGGATTCAGCAGTCTGCAAACACTTTCTGTGCAGAGTCCCAAAACAGGCGTTTTCAGCCCAATACCAGCATATGGAAGAAACAGCAGTAAGCACAGGGAAATATCTGCTTCTAAATCCAAAACGCAGCTATCTAACAGAACGGTTGTCAATGTGTGCACTCAACTTCCAGAGTTAAACCCGTGTGTGGATTCAGCAGTCTGCAAACACTTTCTCTGCAGAGTCCCAAAACAGGCGTTTTCAGCCCATTACCGGCATATGGAAGAAACAGCAGTAAGCACAGGGAAATATCTGCTTCTAAATCCAAAACGCAGCTATCTAACAGAACGGTTGTCAATGTGTGCACTCAACTTCCAGAGCTAAACCCGTGTGTGGATTCAGCAGTCTGCAGAGACTTTCTCTGCAGAGTCCCAAAACAAGCGTTTTCAGCCCATTACCGGCATATGGAAGAAACAGCAGTAAGCACAGGGAAATATCTGCTTCTAAATCCAAAACGCAGCTATCTAACAGAACGGTTGTAAATGTGTGCACTCAACTTCCAGAGTTAAACCCGTGTGTGGATTCAGCAGTCTGCAAACACTTTCTCTGCAGAGTCCCAAAACAGGCGTTTTCAGCCCATTACCGGCATATGGAAGAAACAGCAGTAAGCACAGGGAAATATCTGCTTCTAAATCCAAAACGCAGCTATCTAACAGAACGGTTGTCAACGTGTGCACTCAACTTCCAGAGTTAAACCCGTGTGTGGATTCAGCAGTCTGCAGAGACTTTCTCTGCAGAGTCCCAAAACAGGCGTTTTCAGCCCATTACCGGCATATGGATGAAACAGCAGTAAGCACAGGGAAATATCTGCTTCTAAATCCAAAACGCAGCTATCTAACAGAACGGTTGTCAATGTGTGCACTCAACTTCCAGAGTTAAACCCGTGTGTGGATTCAGCAGTCTGCAGAGACTTTCTCTGCAGAGTCCCAAAACAGGCGTTTTCAGCCCATTACCGGCATATGGAAGAAACAGCAGTAAGCACAGGGAAATATCTGCTTCTAAATCCAAAACGCTGCTATCTAACAGAACGGTTGTCAATGTGTGCACTCAACTTCCAGAGTTAAACCCGTGTGTGGATTCAGCAGTCTGCAAACACTTTCTCTGCAGAGTCCCAAAACAGGCGTTTTCAGCCCATTACCGGCATATGGAAGAAACAGCATTAAGCACAGGGAAATATCTGCTTCTAAATCCAAAACGCTGCTATCTAACAGAACGGTTGTCAATGTGTGCACTCAACTTCCAGAGTTAAACCCGTGTGTGTATTCAGCAGTCTGCAGAGACTTTCTCTACAGAGTCCCAAAACAGGCGTTTTCAGCCCATTACCGGCATATGGAAGAAACAGCAGTAAGCACAGGGAAATATCTGCTTCTAAATCCAAAACGCAGCTATCTAACAGAACGGTTGTCAATGTGTGCACTCAACTTCCAGAGTTAAACCCGTGTGTGGATTCAGCAGTCTGCAGAGACTTTCTCTGCAGAGTCCCACAACAAGCGTTTTCAGCCCATTACCGGCATATGGAAGAAACAGCAGTAAGCACAGGGAAATATCTTCTTCTAAATCCAAAACGCAGCTATCTAACAGAACAGTTGTCAATGTGTGCACTCAACTTCCAGAGTTAAACCCGTGTGTGGATTCAGCAGTCTGCAGAGACTTTCTCTGCAGAGTCCCAAAACAGGCGTTTTCAGCCCATTACCGGCATATGGAAGAAACAGCAGTAAGCACAGGGAAATATCTGCTTCTAAATCCAAAACGCAGCTATCTAACAGAACGGTTGTCAATGTGTGCACTCAACTTCCAGAGTTAAACCCGTGTGTGGATTCAGCAGTCTGCAGAGACTTTCTCTGCAGAGTCCCAAAACAGGCGTTTTCAGCCCATTACCGGCATATGGAAGAAACAGCAGTAAGCACAGGGAAATATCTGCTTCTAAATCCAAAACGCAGCTATCTAACAGAACGGTTGTCAATGTGTGCACTCAACTTCCAGAGTTAAACCCGTGTGTGGATTCAGCAGTCTGCAAACACTTTCTCTGCAGAGTCCCAAAACAGGCGTTTTCAGCCCATTACCGGCATATGGAAGAAACAGCATTAAGCACAGGGAAATATCTGCTTCTAAATCCAAAACGCAGCTATCTAACAGAACGGTTGTTAATGTGTGCACTCAACTTCCAGAGTTAAACCCGTGTTTGGATTCAGCAGTCTGCAGAGACTTTCTCTGCAGAGTCCCAAAACAGGCGTTTTCAGCCCATTACCGGCATATGGAAGAAACAGCAGTAAGCACAGGGAAATATCTGCTTCTAAATCCAAAACGCAGCTATCTAACAGAACGGTTGTCAATGTGTGCACTCAACTTCCAGAGTTAAACCCGTGTGTGGATTCAGCAGTCTGCAGAGACTTTCTCTGCAGAGTCCCAAAACAGGCGTTTTCAGCCCATTACCGGCATATGGAAGAAACAGAAGTAAGCACAGGGAAATATCTGCTTCTAAATCCAAAACGCAGCTATCTAACAGAACGGTTGTCAATGTGTGCACTCAACTTCCAGAGTTAAACCCGTGTGTGGATTCAGCAGTCTGCAAACACTTTCTCTGCAGAGTCCCAAAACAGGCGTTTTCAGCCCATTACCGGCATATGGAAGAAACAGCAGTAAGCACAGGGAAATATCTGCTTCTAAATCCAAAACGCAGCTATCTAACAGAACGGTTGTCAATGTGTGCACTCAACTTCCAGAGTTAAACCCGTGTGTGGATTCAGCAGTCTGCAGAGACTTTCTCTGCAGAGTCCCAAAACAGGCGTTTTCAGCCCATTACCGGCATATGGAAGAAACAGCAGTAAGCACAGGGAAATATCTGCTTCTAAATCCAAAACGCAGCTATCTAACACAACGGTTGTCAATGTGTGCACTCAACTTCCAGAGTTAAACCCGTGTGTGGATTCAGCAGTCTGCAGAGACTTTCTCTGCAGAGTCCCAAAACAGGCGTTTTCAGCCCATTACCGGCATATGGAAGAAACAGCAGTAAGCACAGGGAAATATCTGCTTCTAAATCCAAAACGCAGCTATCTAACAGAACGGTTGTCAATGTGTGCACTCAACGTGCCGAGTTAAACCCGTGTGTGGATTCAGCAGTCTGCAGAGACTTTCTCTGCAGAGTCCCAAAACAGGCGTTTTCAGCCCATTACCGGCATATGGAAGAAACAGCAGTAAGCACAGGGAAATATCTGCTTCTAAATCCAAAACGCAGCTATCTAACAGAACGGTTGTCAATGTGTGAACTCAACTTCCAGAGTTAAACCCGTGTGTGTATTCAGCAGTCTGCAGAGACTTTCTCTGCAGAGTCCCAAAACAGGCGTTTTCAGCCCATTACCGGCATATGGAAGAAACAGCAGTAAGCACAGGGAAATATCTGCTTCTAAATCCAAAACGCAGCTATCTAACAGAACGGTTGTCAATGTGTGCACTCAACTTCCAGAGTTAAACCCGTGTGTGGATTCAGCAGTCTGCAGAGACTTTCTCTGCAGAGTCCCAAAACAAGCGTTTTCAGCCCATTACCGGCATATGGAAGAAACAGCAGTAAGCACAGGGAAATATCTGCTTCTAAATCCAAAACGCAGCTATCTAACAGAACGGTTGTCAATGTGTGCACTCAACTTCCAGAGTTAAACCCGTGTGTGGATTCAGCAGTCTGCAGAGACTTTCTCTGCAGAGTCCCAAAACAGGCGTTTTCAGCCCATTACCGGCATATGGAAGAAACAGCAGTAAGCACAGGGAAATATCTGCTTCTAAATCCAAAACGCAGCTATCTAACAGAACGGTTGTCAATGTGTGCACTCAACTTCCAGAGTTAAACCCGTGTGTGGATTCAGCAGTCTGCAGAGACTTTCTCTGCAGAGTCCCAAAACAGGCGTTTTCAGCCCATTACCGGCATATGGAAGAAACAGCAGTAAGCACAGGGAAATATCTGCTACTAAATCCAAAACGCAGCTATCTAACAGAACGGTTGTCAATGTGTGCACTCAACTTCCAGAGTTAAACCCGTGTGTGGATTCAGCAGTCTGCAAACACTTTCTCTGCAGAGTCCCAAAACAGGCGTTTTCAGCCCATTACCGGCATATGGAAGAAACAGCATTAAGCACAGGGAAATATCTGCTTCTAAATCCAAAACGCAGCTATCTAACAGAACGGTTGTTAATGTGTGCACTCAACTTCCAGAGTTAAACCCGTGTTTGGATTCAGCAGTCTGCAGAGACTTTCTCTGCAGAGTCCCAAAACAGGCGTTTTCAGCCCATTACCGGCATATGGAAGAAACAGCAGTAAGCACAGGGAAATATCTGCTTCTAAATCCAAAACGCAGCTATCTAACAGAACGGTTGTCAATGTGTGCACTCAACTTCCAGAGTTAAACCCGTGTGTGGATTCAGCAGTCTGCAGAGACTTTCTCTGCAGAGTCCCAAAACAGGCGTTTTCAGCCCATTACCGGCATATGGAAGAAACAGAAGTAAGCACAGGGAAATATCTGCTTCTAAATCCAAAACGCAGCTATCTAACAGAACGGTTGTCAATGTGTGCACTCAACTTCCAGAGTTAAACCCGTGTGTGGATTCAGCAGTCTGCAAACACTTTCTCTGCAGAGTCCCAAAACAGGCGTTTTCAGCCCATTACCGGCATATGGAAGAAACAGCAGTAAGCACAGGGAAATATCTGCTTCTAAATCCAAAACGCAGCTATCTAACAGAACGGTTGTCAATGTGTGCACTCAACTTCCAGAGTTAAACCCGTGTGTGGATTCAGCAGTCTGCAGAGACTTTCTCTGCAGAGTCCCAAAACAGGCGTTTTCAGCCCATTACCGGCATATGGAAGAAACAGCAGTAAGCACAGGGAAATATCTGCTTCTAAATCCAAAACGCAGCTATCTAACAGAACGGTTGTCAATGTGTGCACTCAACTTCCAGAGTTAAACCCGTGTGTGGATTCAGCAGTCTGCAGAGACTTTCTCTGCAGAGTCCCAAAACAGGCGTTTTCAGCCCATTACCGGCATATGGAAGAAACAGCAGTAAGCACAGGGAAATATCTGCTTCTAAATCCAAAACGCAGCTATCTAACAGAACGGTTGTCAATGTGTGCACTCAACTTGCCGAGTTAAACCCGTGTGTGTATTCAGCAGTCTGCAGAGACTTTCTCTGCAGAGTCCCAAAACAGGCGTTTTCAGCCCATTACCGGCATATGGAAGAAACAGCAGTAAGCACAGGGAAATATCTGCTTCTAAATCCAAAACGCAGCTATCTAACAGAACGGTTGTCAATGTGTGAACTCAACTTCCAGAGTTAAACCCGTGTGTGTATTCAGCAGTCTGCAGAGACTTTCTCTGCAGAGTCCCAAAACAGGCGTTTTCAGCCCATTACCGGCATATGGAAGAAACAGCAGTAAGCACAGGGAAATATCTGCTTCTAAATCCAAAACGCAGCTATCTAACAGAACGGTTGTCAATGTGTGCACTCAACTTCCAGAGTTAAACCCGTGTGTGGATTCAGCAGTCTGCAGAGACTTTCTCTGCAGAGTCCCAAAACAAGCGTTTTCAGCCCATTACCGGCATATGGAAGAAACAGCAGTAAGCACAGGGAAATATCTGCTTCTAAATCCAAAACGCAGCTATCTAACAGAACGGTTGTCAATGTGTGCACTCAACTTCCAGAGTTAAACCCGTGTGTGGATTCAGCAGTCTGCAGAGACTTTCTCTGCAGAGTCCCAAAACAGGCGTTTTCAGCCCATTACCGGCATATGGAAGAAACAGCAGTAAGCACAGGGAAATATCTGCTTCTAAATCCAAAACGCAGCTATCTAACAGAACGGTTGTCAATGTGTGCACTCAACTTCCAGAGTTAAACCCGTGTGTGGATTCAGCAGTCTGCAGAGACTTTCTCTGCAGAGTCCCAAAACAGGCGTTTTCAGCCCATTACCGGCATATGGAAGAAACAGCAGTAAGCACAGGGAAATATCTGCTTCTAAATCCAAAACGCAGCTATCTAACAGAACGGTTGTCAATGTGTGCACTCAACTTCCAGAGTTAAACCCGTGTGTGGATTCAGCAGTCTGCAGAGACTTTCTCTGCAGAGTCCCAAAACAGGCGTTTTCAGCCCATTACCGGCATATGGAAGAAACAGCAGTAAGCACAGGGAAATATCTGCTTCTAAATCCAAAACGCAGCTATCTAACAGAACGGTTGTCAATGTGTGCACTCAACTTCCAGAGTTAAACCCGTGTGTGGATTCAGCAGTCTGCAGAGACTTTCTCTGCAGAGTCCCAAAACAGGCGTTTTCAGCCCATTACCGGCATATGGAAGAAACAGCAGTAAGCACAGGGAAATATCTGCTTCTAAATCCAAAACGCAGCTATCTAACAGAACGGTTGTCAATGTGTGCACTCAACTTCCAGAGTTAAACCCGTGTGTGGATTCAGCAGTCTGCAGAGACTTTCTCTGCAGAGTCCCAAAACAGGCGTTTTCATCCCATTACCGGCATATGGAAGAAACAGCAGTAAGCACAGGGAAATATCTGCTTCTGAATCCAAAACGCAGCTATCTAACAGAACGGTTGTCAATGTGTGCACTCAACTTCCAGAGTTAAACCCGTGTGTGGATTCAGCAGTCTGCAGAAACTTTCTCTGCAGAGTCACAAAACAGGCGTTTTCAGCCCATTACCGGCATATGGAAGAAACAGCAGTAAGCACAGGGAAATATCTGCTTCTAAATCCAAAACGCAGCTATCTAACAGAACGGTTGTCAATGTGTGCACTCAACTTCCAGAGTTAAACCCGTGTGTGGATTCAGCAGTCTGCAGAGACTTTCTCTGCAGAGTCCCAAAACAGGCGTTTTCAGCCCATTACCGGCATATGGAAGAAACAGCAGTAAGCACAGGGAAATATCTGCTTCTAAATCCAAAACGCAGCTATCTAACAGAACGGTTGTCAATGTGTGCACTCAACTTCCAGAGTTAAACCCGTGTGTGGATTCAGCAGTCTGCAGAGACTTTCTCTGCAGAGTCCCAAAACAGGCGTTTTCAGCCCATTACCGGCATAGGGAAGAAACAGCAGTAAGCACAGGGAAATATCTGCTTCTAAATCCAAAACGCAGCTATCTAACAGAACGGTTGTCAATGTGTGCACTCAACTTCCAGAGTTAAACCCGTGTGTGGATTCAGCAGTCTGCAGAGACTTTCTCTGCAGAGTCCCAAAACAAGCGTTTTCAGCCCATTACCGGCATATGGAAGAAACAGCAGTAAGCACAGGGAAATATCTGCTTCTAAATCCAAAACGCAGCTATCTAACAGAACGGTTGTCAATGTGTGCACTCAACTTCCAGAGTTAAACCCGTGTGTGGATTCAGCAGTCTGCAGAGACTTTCTCTGCAGAGTCCCAAAACAGGCGTTTTCAGCCCATTACCGGCATATGGAAGAAACAGCAGTAAGCACAGGGAAATATCTGCTTCTAAATCCAAAACGCAGCTATCTAACAGAACGGTTGTCAATGTGTGCACTCAACTTCCAGAGTTAAACCCGTGTGTGGATTCAGCAGTCTGCAGAGACTTTCTCTGCAGAGTCCCAAAACAGGCGTTTTCAGCCCATTACCGGCATATGGAAGAAACAGCAGTAAGCACAGGGAAA